>NW_024082255.1:0-268817 GCF_003009895.1 Hyaena hyaena | reverse complement strand
ATGGGCATGGAGGAGGGCACTTTGGGGATGAGCACTGAGTGTTATGTAGAAACTAATTTGACAATAAACTATTTAAAAAAAAAAAAACCCTCAAAAGAAGGGATAGAAGGATCATACCTCAGGATCATAAAAGCCATATACAAGAGACCTACCACTAATATCATCTTCAATGGGGAAAAACTGAGAGCCTTCCCCTTAAGTTCATGAATAGGACAAGAATGTCCACTCTCTTACTACTGTTATTCAACATAGTATTGGAATCCCTAGCCTCAGCAAGGAGGGCTAGACAACACAAAGTAATAAAAGGCATCCATATCAGCAAGGAGGAAGTCAAACTTTCATTTTGCATAGATAACCTGCTACTTTATATGGAAAACCCAAAAGATTCCACAAAAAAACTGGTAAAACTGATCTATGAATTCAGCAAAGTTGCAGGATATAAAATCAATGCAGAGAAATAAGTTGCATTTCTATACACCAGTAATGAAGCAACAGAAAGAGAAATCAAGGAATTGATCTTATGCACAGTTGCACCATAAAATACCTAGGAATAAACCTAACCAAAAAGGTAAAAAATCTATATACCGGAAACCGTAGAAAGCTTATGAAAGAAATTGAGGAAGACACACACACACAGAGAAATACACACACACACACACACACACACACACACATACACACACACACACACAGGAAAAATAGTCCATACTCCTGGATTGGAATAACAAATAATGTTAAATTGTCAATACCACCCTAAACAATCTACATATTCAATGCAATCCCTATCAAAATAATACCAACATTCTTCACAGAGCTAGAACACACAATTCTAAAATTTGTATGGAACCAGAAAAGACCCCGAACAGCCAAATCCATCTTGAAAAAGAAAACTGATACTGGAGGCATCATAATCCTGGACTTCAAGTTGTATTACAAAGCTGTAATCGTCATGACAGTATGGGTACTTGCACAAAAACAGACACTTAGATCAATGGAACAGAATAGAGAACCCAGAAATGGACCCACAAACGTATGGCCAACTAATCTTTGACAAAGCAAGAAAGAATATCCAATGCAATAAAGACACTCTCTTCAGCAAATGGTATTGGGAAAACTGGACAGCAACACGCAGAAGAATGAACCTGGACCACTTTCTTATATCATACATAAAAATAAACTCAAAATGTATGAAAGACCTAAATGTAAGACAGGAAGCCATCAAAATCCTAGCGAAGAAAGCAGGCAAGAACTTCTTTGACATCAGCCACAGCAACTTCTTACTCATCCTTCTCCAGAGGCAAGGAAAACAAAAGCAAAATGAACCACTTTAACCTCAAGATAAAAAGCTTCTGCACAGTGAAGGAAACACTCAGCAAAACTAAAAGGCCATTGACAGAATGGGAGAAGATATTTGCAAATGGCATATCCAATAAAGGGTTAGTATCCAAAATTTATAAAGAACTTATCAAACTCAACAACCAAAAAACAAACAATCCAGTGAAGAAATGAGCCAAGTCCATGAATAGAGACTTTTCAAAAAAAAGACATCCAGGTGGCTAACAAACATATGAAAAAAATGTTCAACATCACTCATCATCAGGGAAATACAATTCAAAACGACAGTGAGATACCACCTCACACCAGTCAGAATGGATAAAATTAGCAACTCACGCAACAAGAGATGTTGGTGAGGATGCAGAGAAAGGTGAGGATATAAATAGTTTGCAGTGTTCATGGGAGTGCAGCCACTCTGGAAAACAGTAGGGAGATCCTCAAAAAATTAAAAATAGAACTACCCTACAACTCAGCAATTGCACTACTAGGTATTTATCTAAAGAATATAGGTAGGTGTGCTGTTTCAAAGGAACACATGCACCCCAGTGTTTATAGCAGCACTATCCACAATGGGCAAAGTATGGAAAGAACCCAAATGTTTATCGACAGATAAATGGATAAAGAAAATGTAGTATATATATATATATATAAATGGAGTATTATTCAGCAATCAAAAAGAATGAAATCTTGCCATTTGCAACTACATGTATGGAACTAGAGGGTATTATGCTAAGTGAAATTAATCTGTGAGAGAAAGACAAATATCATATGACTTCACTTATATGTGGAATTTAAGATACAAAACAGATAAACATAGCAGAAGTGAAGCACAATTAATATAAAAACAGGGAGAAGGACAAAACATAAGAGACTCTTAAATACAGAGAACAAACTGAAGGTTGCTGGAGGGGTTTGGGGTGTGGGGTATGGCATTTAGCCAGGTAAAGGGCATTAAGGAAGACCCTTGTTAGGATGAGCATTTGTTGTTATCTGTAGGGGATGAATGACTGGATTCTACTCCTGAATTCATTATTGTACTATATGCTAACTAACTTTGATGTAAATTAAAAAATTAAAATTAAAAAAGAGAATATCTTTCCAAATAAGATCAGTTACTTGAAGAAACACTAAAAAAATTTTTTTTATTCATAGAAATCAAAATAAGCTCAAAATCTGGGAGCAGGACAAAGAGAAATTATAGCACAAACTATTGTAAAGTCTTTCTCATTTTTTCTCATTGGAAGGACCCCTAAGAAAAAGGCTAAAAAATCTCAAAGGAAAATTCTGTTTTTAAATGAAGGTTTTGAGCCTCAGCAAAGAGAGGTTTTCAACTGGATATAATTGAGGCTCTGGGCTTCATGACAGCAAACTTCCTCAAATGACACCCACTGATCAAATAGATCTGGTTACGAAGCCAACTTCAGGCAGAGAACACTATCTTGACAGAAATTTAACAGTGTCTTAGAGAGGTCATGGATTAATATTCATAGGTGTGGAAGGAGAACTATACTTAAAAGATTTAAATTGGGTCTTCTAATATGGATATCTAGTTGGGATTAGGAAAATTTTATGATCTGTTTAGTGCTGGAGGTCACAGAAAAGTGAGGAACTTACATTAAGACTTAGTGATTAAAAAGTTGTTTGAGGGGCGCCTGGATGGCTAAGTTGGAAGAGCACATGATTCTTCATTTCAGGGTTGTGAGTTTGAGCCCCACACTGTGTATAGAAATAATATAAATAAATAAATAAATAAATAACTTAAAAACTTGTTTAATTGTTTGATAGTAAACTTGATGCTCAGGTGACGAATTTATTGTCCTAAGAAACGAGTATTTATCCATATGAGCAACCTATTTAACTCAATAAATTAGAGTTAAAAAATTTCCTAAATAGTCATAAAGGTTATTTACTTAAAAACCTATCTTTCTAGAACAAAGAAAAATTCATGCTTACAAGAGTGGCCTCAATTCTCAGTGGTTTAAAGGAAAGAGATTTACGACCGTTTTAAAATTTAAAAACTGAAATATATTGAGGTTCTTTCCTGCTAGTATTTAAAAGTTCTCTTGGGGCTCCTGGGTGGCTCAGTCAGTTAAGTGTCTGACTTCAGCTCAGATCATGATCTTATGGTTTATGAGTTCCAGCCCCTAATCAGGCTCTGTGCTGACAGCTCAGAGCCTGGAGCCTGCTACGAATTCTGTCTCCGTCTCTGTGCCCTTGTCCCCACTCTCTCTCTCTCTTTCTCTCAAAAATAAACAATAAACATTTAAAAAGTTTTTTCTAATTTTCAAACTTGCAAAATATTACATGTAGCCACCTGAAGAATTAGAATGTATATAATGGTTTGCATGCTCAAAATGTCCAGTGAATTTCATAGTAAGGAAAATTTTTGGTGAAATTCCTTAAACCACTAAACTAATTTGTTTTTTTGTTTCCTTCTTTTTTAAAAAAGTCTGTTTAATATATTTTGGTGTTTCTTAAGATGGCATTTTTCAATAATAAGCACAAGAATTTAATATAACAGTTAGGAAAATGTATTTTGTGCAACCCCATTGAAACATTATATAATTTATACATTTCTGTCCTTTTAACATTTTACAAAACAAGTTTCCATTTGCATCAACAGGCAAGTCCTTGGAGTACACAGATGGCTCTATCAACCATATGGTGACTAATCCCCTTTATTGAATGCAGTTGACATGGAAACAACTAGTCAACACCAAATAACCAGATTATTATGTGTAAATAGCAGCCCCTCTGTGATTATAGCAAACACCTTATTTATATCTGAAGGAAATGTCTAACAGTAATTCAACAATTTGTAATGTCTCTTTAGAATATTTATATGTGATTATATATATACCAAAATACCTTAAAGGTATTCAGATGATTATAGATTCAATATCTATATATATATCAATATCATCTATATCTATATCATCTATACACAGAGAGAGAGAAAGAAAAAATTATGAAAATTTAAACGAAACATACTTGAAGTACTAAAGCAATAACCAACCTCTGGGATCAATTAGCATTTCATGAAATTATGTTTCAAGGTTTCAACATCATCCCCCATATGTTTTAGAGCTATGAAATGATACCTTTGACTTATTTTAGATAATTATATTTTAAAAAATAAGGTTTATAAATATCATAGTGCTGAAGAAATTAAAAATAGAAGTTGAAAATGGCATATTTAATTTCTTTTCCCTTTATTGTTTTATAATACATGCAGGTTTTATGTCAGCTATAGCTCTTTGATGACATTATCAAACTTTAGTTTTCATTTATATCTTGAATAATTGTGAGGAGCAAGAAAGTACATTTGTACCTATTTTATGAGAGAAAAATATAAGCAGTTTGATATTTCTCCTTAAATACCTAATCTAAATTTTGACATTAAAGGTGGATACTAAACACAGCATGTCCCACATATGATGGGTCATATATAGCTGTAGCCACAATGACAAGATTTGAATGCTCAGGTCTATAAGCTAGCCTCTTGTATTGACAAATATTTATTGAGAATATATTAGTCAATGATGATAGACTGATGAACAAAACATACAAACTTACAGTCTTCATGAATATTTTATTCTAGTGAATGGAGAGTGACTGTAAAAAATTATATTTAAAATATATGTTCATAAATATTTGTTTATAAATATATTAACATATATGATTTAATATATATTTATACACATATACATATATTTTAATTGAATATACTTTAAAATATATTTTAAATATTGTAGTTTCTACATTTATGTATATAAAATTATGAGCTTTGGGGAAAAAACTGAGGAAAAAGTATATGCAATGCCGTGCAGTAACGTCAGGTTGCAATTTTAATAAAGGTGGTAAAGGAAAATTACAGTGGAATATTGACACATGACCTAATGTCAGGAATCAGCATGAAGTGCGGGAGCAAGGCATGCAAGTATATTGGAGAAAGTACTTTCCTACAGAGGGAACAAGTGCAGAGGCCCTGAGACTGAGAGTACAATTACTATTTCAAGGTAAGAGACTAGAGTCACAGCAATGGAGTGAGCCAGAGAAACTAGAACATGTGTTAAAGTACAAGAGATAAGAAGAAAGTGGAATCCAGATTACACGCTTCTTTCTGGTTTTCGGCCAAGTTATTTACTTAGGCATTTATCATGAGTATTGATAAATGTGGGAAGCCATTGAAATATTTTGAGTAGAGGAGTAAAATTATCTGTCTTTTGTTTTAAAAGAATATTTTGAATACTGTGTTGAAAATATACCAGAAGGGTAAGTAGAAGCAAGGATAAAAGTGGGAAAGGTATTCCAATAATGTAGATAAGAGATAGGGATTTGGGGTGCCTAACCTACTGAAGCAATTGTTTCCAGAAAAAAATAACAATAGACAAACAAACCCAAACCTGTAAGGTATGGGGTAAATTATGATAGGGAAGGAAGGAAAAATTAAGCAAAAATACAGTAACTGGTAAAGTCTAGCACTGGCCTGATAAAAGGGAAGTTTCTGCAGCATAAAGCATAAACTACATGTTAGAGTTGTTGTATGCCTCCATTTGTAAATATTTAATTCAACCACCTACTCAATAATATGGTTTCCCTTAATCAAATGATGGCAACTTTCAGAAAAGTTGGGGGTGCAGTGCTAACCCTGTAAAGGAAATCTTGAGGGGCAGCAAAATACCACCAAGAAGTAGAGAATTTAAGTTATATGTTGAAGATAGATAAATAGGATTTGTGATAGATTAAATGTTAGAACAAGACAAAGTAATCCACAATTATTAAAAAATGATAGACCTGGACAATTAGAAGAATGGGATTTCCATTTACTGATGTAAAAGACTGCAGAAATAACATATATGAAGGCAGGAGGAATCAGGAGTTCAGGGTTTTACATTATAATTTTGTTATACTTATTAGATGTCCAAATGGTAAGTGGGTCTTTGTGGAGATGTACCTTTAGAATGGTTTTCATGTAGATAGTGTTTTAAGCTATCAAATTATTTGAGATAACAAAAGGAGTGAATGTAGAAAAGATGGCAAGGTTTATGCCCTGCAGCTTTAATTTATTAAAAAGGTGGAAGGCTGTAGATGAAGGAGACAAAGCTGGACACACTCACTATCAACAAGTCTTGAGGAGTTTTGATATAAGGGGGAAAAGTGAAATGGGTAACAGGTGGAAAGAAGTAGGGTCAAGAGAGCTTTATCTTTAAGAAAGAATGAATATTGCGACATTTGTCTACTGGTGGGTGAGAAATACATTAGAAAAAGGGAAAAATACAATGATTCAGAGGAGAAAGCAGAGAGCAATATCATTAAGTAGGTGAGAGGAGATGGGATCTGCTATACAAGCGCAAGCGTTGGTCTTTGCTAAAGTGCATAAGAATCCATGGAAAGTACCAGGAGAGAAAGCAGAGTATAGAAGCAAAGTAGGCAAGTTGTTCAATGGGGTGGTAGAAGCTTGTAGGAGGTTTTTTTTTTTTTTTTTTTTTCTGTTTTCTGAGTAATCTTTGACTTTTGTTGAGACTATTATTAAATCATTCATTTCATATCATTAGGGGATTTACATTTAAGAGGTATCTGCTTACTAAAAAGCTATTAATGAGGAGCAATCACAGGGATCCATTTGTACTGGGACCACAGACAACTCCAACAGAATTCTCTGCTGGGAGTAACAGGTATGTTGGAAGGAGAAGAGGGAAAGTTGAAACTCATTTTTATTGGGCTGTATTGCTATGCTGTACTGTTTTATATAATTTCTATTTTCATATGCATATAGTATATATTCATAAAATAATATCTTCTTCTTACCTCCATCTTATAACAAGAGACTGAAGTTCCTGTAAAATAATTTTCTCAAAACTAAAGAGCTAATAAAAAGGTGAAGCTCGCTTTCTAACATAAATTAGTCTGATAGAAACATGTTTTTGTTTAACATGCTCCTCTGACTCTTGAATTTCACTTGACTTAATGGTTATAACTACAGATTTGAACAGACTCAAACTTATTTTTTGATAGAATATTTGGTACATTGTTTATGTATTTTCTGAAGCATCACATCAAGGCATATACTGTGATTGTCTTTATATGCTTTATTTCCTTGGTTACTGATGTGTTAAGATATTCTGAATTTGTCTTCTGCATTTTCTGCACCTAGGTTTGGCCATTTACCAAAAAGTCCTGCTGCTTTTCAGTGGGGAATATATCTAGTGGGCCCAATTTGATGCTAGAAGTTTTCATTGTTTTTTGGTTGTGGTGGTTTCCAAAGATGGCAACTGCAATTCCTTCTACTGTTTATGCCCTTTTGTATGATGTCCAGACTCAGACCTGAAGAAAACTTCCAGCTTCCATTGTTTGCTTTCTGGGAGGCCAGTTACCACCAATAGAAGTCTGGGGTATCTGCTTGAAGAGAAATGTCATGGAGGATAAGACCACACATGGGGGCAGAGACCAGAAGGAGAGCAGCCAAGGATCCAGACATATAAAATGGCCATGAAAAGAAGGAAGCCTGGACAATTCAGACCAGCCACTTAAGGTGATCTCTGGCCTCTCTCAGGCTATCCAAACACTATGGAGAACATAGACGAGCCACCTCTGCTTCCAGAATTTCTGATTCTCAGAATTGTGAGCAATTTAATATTCATTGTTTGAAGCCACTAATATTTTTAAATATACCAATAAAGAACTAAAAGAGTTGTCAGATAATTAAATTTTCTTTGGACCAAAGTAGGAAATACTAGTTTTAAGAGAAAATATGTTGGAAATTCATAGTAGTTCCATTCAAATTGAAAACTGTAAGGTTTTTTACAATTAACAACTTTGATTTTTAAAATTTTATATTTTTAATCTCTTTTCCTTTTACTGAAACTATTGACACTGATTTGTATATAGGATACATTTTAATGTTTATCTCTTTTGTGTGTATGTATGCACATGTGTTCCTACTTGCTTCAGAATAAAAATATTAATGTTTAAGTTTTCTGACACCATCTTATAAATGAATTATCCTTTTCACAGCAGTATAGGGAACTTAATGGAATGACAGTCTGATAGCAAAAGATAGGATTCAGTAGGTAGAGAGGGAAAGATTAGGACTTGAGGTCCCTCGGTGGGGAAAAACAGATTTTGGAACAATGCTGGGAGTGTCTGACCACAACAAACCCCCTTGGAAATAAGGCTCCTCTTAAGAATGTAACCTCTCCCCCTCGGGTTTCCCCCAGAAACTTGACAAAGACATAACTAAAAAAAAAGTAGTAGACCATTAAACACAAGGGCCCACAAGAATGATACGGCCATAGACCACCCCTCAGACAATGGTGTTGAGCCAACCAGGAATGGACAAGCCAGCACCTAGAGTTATGCAGCCTGTAAGGGTAGAACCTGCGAAGGAACAATGGAGAAGGGAAGCAAGGGCTGACCATAATCTCAAAACAAAGGCCTTTGCCTACTGTCGTGGACATTCCCTTTCAAATGCCTCCTCCCTACAAAGAGAGCTATCATATTATTCTTATTTGCTAAACTTATACTCTAATAAACTTTCACCTGCTGCTCATAGTGTGTCCACCTCTTCATTCTTCGAAGCCACAAGACAAGGAACCCTAAATATTGAGGTAGAAAATCCTGCAATAATACTACTATTCTTTTACTAAGTACTACCCAAGTTGTTGTCTGATGACCAAAAGAAAGGTAGTAAGTCTCCAAAAATGGCGAGTAAATAGCAAAATTCAAAGTCCCAATTCTGTTTTTGTTATTTAGAACTCATACTTTATCTATTGTTATTCACGCTTTCTACTTCTTATCTTTCCTCTTTCCTTCCATTTTCTTCAATTATCTTTCTTTTGCTTAAATTATACAAACATGGTACAATACATATATATACAGTTATGCTAATATAGCTCATGATTTTATATCCAGAGAAGGTAAAAGAAAACTAATTTCCATTCCAGCATGGAAATGCTCTCAATCCTTTGAAGAAATAGTCTCCCTGTGTCCACACAAAAATTTGCTGGGAGATGCTACCAACATTCCTTTCTGTTCTGATCTGGCTATATTTTAAAGCCCAGTTGCCAGGAAACAATTTGTTAAAAGAAATCAATACACCAAAGGATCACTTTAGCAAATGGCAAATACAACTGATTTAACACATATACTAACTTTAAAATTTAACAGAAATGTTTAATGCTTTGTAAATAATGTTCAGTATTGGTTATTGCTAATGACTAATGTGAAAATATATGTTACCATGAGGACTACAAATTTATACTTTTCAAAGAGAATCTTAGTTTTTAAAGTTCTAAAAATATTCAGAGGTTTAGTACTCTCCACTACACCATTAAATTTAGATTTTAAAATGGTATGATTAGATACAAATTTATTGACCATATTTTGATTTAACATTTTATTCTAAATTAATTATTATCAATTAATTAATTTAATGACAGTCTATTTTGTCAATATGTCTACTTATCAATTTACCAAATATCATAGCAAATTTTTTTTTTACTTTCAACAACTGTTATTTAAATTTCATAATTTTGTGTAACTGTTTCCTAGTTAATTTCTCAATTTCCAAACTAACCTTGTATTCCATTATGATAATGTCTTCCATCATGCTCACTTTTTTTTTTTTTTTTTTTAAGCAGGTTCCATATTGGGTATGGAGTCCAGGGAAGTACTTGAACTTAGGACATTGAGAGCAAGACTTAAGCTGAGATCAGGAGTTCTATGCTTAACCAAGTGAATCACCCAGGTGCCCCACTTTCTTTTTTTATTAAAAAAAATTTTTTTAGAGAGAGAGAGAGCAAGCAGGGGACGGGCAGAGAGAGAGGGAGACACAGAATCTGAAGCAGGCTCCAGGCTGTGACTGTCAGCACAGAGCTGGAAGCAGGGCTCAAACTCACTAACTGTGAGATCATGACCTGAGACAAAGTCAGACACTTAACCGACTGAGCCACCCAGGTGCCCCCTACCATGCTCACTTCTATTCAATTGCCTCACATGCATTTATCCTTTCAAGTTATAATTGCTATACAATCTCTGTTCTTCAATGGTTTCTTGGTAGAAACCAAACTATTTTAGATATTTTATGTTCTTTTAATATTTGTATTCTCATTTCAAACTTCAAAATATTTTTGTATTCTGTAAATTTCCTATATAAAATATAAAATATAATTTCTATTTCTGGTAACTGTCATAATTCTGATCCAGTAATATTTTAAATATAAATTTATTTCAAAATAAAGAAATTATTTTATTTACAACAAATAAACTGTTATAATGAACAGAAGTAGCAAAGTCTTTACATTATAATCAGGATGCATACTAGATGAAATACTCCAAAGATAAAAAAAATATTGAGGAGAGGCAAGTACAAATTTGCACTACTTTTAATGTCTTTTGGGATGACATATTTTTTTCCTAGTCTATGGCAAGCCACAAAATGTTTACTGGTGAGAGAATGGCATAATTTGTTCACTAGGAGTTCTCACATTTCATAGCCTCTACCTGTATATTTTACTTATATAAATAAATCAATAAATAAACCCTGAAAACTAGCTAGGTTGAATTAATTGCAAGTGGCTTTTTAAAATGATTTAAGTACAAGATTTTTTTTTCCTTTTTGCTTGACTTTACTGAAAGCACCATATTTTAGAACTTCGAAATACCTCTCTGTATGTGAAGGAAGTGTGTGTGTGGGGGGGGTGTGGCATCTGGGAAAGAAAGTAGCAAATTGATAGGAAATCTACCAGACTGAGTAGCATCAAAGAGCTAAATACTTAACTTGAAAGTCAGCTAAATTAATTGTTATGTAAAAGTACAGGCTGACAGCTGTGTGGTTTCTTGGTATAGGTGCAAACAGAAGAAAACAAAACCAACAAACAAATAACAACAACAAAGAGCTGAAGAGGCCTCTTAAGGGGGGAAGTTCTGCACATTGGGCCTGAGCTGGCAGACTAGAAAAGTAATATTGGGAAGAAAGAGCAAAGCTGGAGGCATCGTACTTCCTGATTTCCAACTACATTATAAAGCTAGAGTAATCAAAACAGTCTAGTATTGGCATAAAAACAGATACATAGCTCAATAGAACAGAATAGAGAGCCCAGAAATCAACCCACACATACATGGCCAATTTATTTACAACAAAGGAGCCAAGAACATACAATGGAGAAAGGATAGTCTCTTCAATGAATAGCATTGGAAAAACTGGACAGCCACATGCAAAAGAATAAAATTGACTAATGTCTCATACTATAAACGAGAATTGGCTCAAATGCATTAAAGACTTGAATGTAAGACCCAAAACCATAAAACTCTTAGAAGAATATATAGACAGCAAATTCCTTAACACAGGCGTTGGTGATAATTTTTTTGGAACTGACTCTAAAAGCAAAGGCAACAAAAGCAAAAATAAACTAGTGGGACTATGTTAAATTAAAAATATCTTCACAAGAAAGGAAAACATCAGTAAAATGAAGAGTCAATCTCCTAACAAAAGAAAATGTTTGCATATCATATATCTGATAAGGGGTTAATATCTAAAAAATATAAAGAACTAATACAATTCATAGCCAAAAGAATGATTTGATTAAAAAGAGGGCAAATAATCTGAATAGATGTTTCTCAAAGAAGACTCAAATGGCCAACAGGCACATGAAAAGATGCTGAACATCAGTCATCATTAGGCAAATGCAAATCACAAACATAAGCAGATGTCACCTCTAAGCGGATAGAATAGCTATTATTAAAAATTAAGGGGCACCTGAGTGGCTCAGTCGGTTGAGCATTCAACGCTTGATATCAGTTCAGGGTCCCAGGGTCCAGCCTCACATCAAGCTCCTTCGGTTCCTTTTCCCCCTCTCTAAAGAAATGAAAAGTAATTTTATTAAAAAGATAAGAAATAACAAGTGTTGGTGAGGATGTAGATAAAAAGAAATGCTTGTGTAACATTGGTGGGAATGTAAATTGGTATAGCCACAATGGAAAATAGTATGGAGGTTCTTCAAAAACCTAAAACTAGAACTACCATATAATCCAGCGATTCTACTATTGAGTATTTATAAAGAAAATGAGAATACTAATTCAAAAAGATAGATGCACCTCCATGTTCATTGCATCATTATTTATAATAGCAAAGATATGGCAACAACCCAAGTAACCATTGATGTATGAACTGATAAAGATGTGGTTTATTTGCACAATGGAATGCTATTTAGCCATAAAAAATAATAACATCTTGCCATTCGGGATAACCTGGATTGATTATGAGGGCATTTCTACTAAGTGAAACAAATCAAATAGAGAAATATTTAAAAGAAGACATCTTACTTAAATGTGAAACCTAAAAGTCAAACAAATAAACAAAAGAAATAAAACAAGCTCACAGTTACAGAAAACAGATGGTGGTTGCTAAAGAGGAGGTATTCTGGGAGTGAGTTAAATTGGTGAATGGGGTCAAAAAGCACAACCTTCTAGTTATAAAATGGTCATGGAGATATAATGCACAGTATGGTAACTACGATTAACAATGCTGTATTGCATATTTGAAAGTTCCTAAGAGAGTAAACTTTAAAAGCCCTCGACATAAGAAAAAAAGAATTATAACTATGTATGGTGACAGATGACAACTAAACTTATTGTGGTGATCATATCACAAAATACACAAATCCTGAATCATTATATTTTACATCTGAACCTAACATAATGTTAAAAGTCAATTATACATCAATAAAAAATTAAATTAAATTAAAAACCTGGTGGTAGAAATTAATCAGCAAAGTATTAGTGTAAGAACCTCTGAAAATCCTCTCCTCCATAAAGCCAAAAAGAACACTGGCAAAAATCATTAAACTTTTTGGGGGCACCTGGGTAGCTTAGTCAGTTAAGCATCCGACTTCGGCTCAGGTCATGATCTCACAGCCTGTGAGTTTGGGTCCCCTGTCCGGCTCTGTGTTGACAGCTCAGAGCCTGGAGCCTGCTTCTGATTCTGTCTCCCTCTCTCTCTGCCCCTCCCCCACTTGTGCTCTGCTTCTTTCTGTCTCACAAAAACAAATGTTAAAAAAAAATTAATAAAAAAAATTTTTTTAAAAAGCTTTTCAGAAATCTAGAAATTAATCAGACTTGTAGGAACAGGCGCTGTGTTTTCCTCAAAAAAAAAAAAAAACCCATCTGGAATGTTCCAACTAGCCCTATCCCCATCTCCCTTGCCTCAGCGTCACAGTAGCCTTGAAAACCAACTACCTCACAAACAATAAAAGAGAATAGTCTAGAGGCCTCCATTGTAAATTACTTTAAAAGAAATGACAAAATAATAAAATTGTTCTCTTGAAAATAACACAAAACAAGGTAACAATACAGAAATAGAGGAATAGCAAAACAAAAAGATATGGGGGGAAAACCAAAATAAAATCTTACCTGATCGGTAATTAGATTAAATATGATGGATTAAATATAAACACTTCAATTAAAAGGCAGCCGCAGCAGACTGGATAAAAAAACATGAACCAACTCTGCCACCTGGGTAACTCATTTGATTAAGCTTGACTCTTGATTTCGGCTCAGGTCATAATCAGGGGTTCAGGAGTTCAAGCCCCACGTTGGCCTCTGTGCTGACAATGCAGGACCTGCCTGAGATTCTCTTTCCCTCATAATGCCCCATCCTCACCCCCCCACAAGCATGCTCTCTCTCTCTCAACATAAATAAATAAACTTAAACAAACCATGAACGAACCATATTGTGTTTTTAGAAGACATACTTTATACTGAAAGACACAAAAGGTTGAAAATATAAGGATAGAAAAAGGTACACTATTCAAATAGTAATGGAAAAAAAATTGGAGGAGTCCATTAATATCAGACAAAATACACAAAAAGACAAAGTTGCTACTAGAAACATAAAAGGATGTCTTTTAATGGCAAAAGGGATAATATATCACAAATACATCACAAATATAAACAGCTAACAACAGAGTTCAGAAATACATAAAATAAAAAATGACAAAATTAAAGGGAGAAAAAAATAATTCAACAATCATAGTTAGAGACTGTAAATATTCACCATATTAGGTAGAGCAACTAGAAAGATCAACAAGCAGGGGCATCTGGGTGGCTCAGTCTGTTTAGCGTCCTACTTCGGCTCAGGTCATGATCTCGCGGTTCATGGGTTCGAGCCCCGTGTCGGGCTCTATGCTGACAGCTCAGAGCCTGGACTCTGTTTCAGATTCTGTGTCTCCCACTCTCTCTGACCCTTCCCTGCTCACACTCTCTTCTTCTCTCAAAATAAATAAAACATTAAAAAAAATTAAAAAATAAAGATCAACAAGCAAATAAAACATCTAAAAAATACTATACATTAGTTAGAACCATGAGAAATCTATAGATGATCTGAATATGAATACACATTCTGTTTAAAGTTCACGTGTGCCAGTATAGACCATATGCTAGTCCATAAAACAATTCTCAATGCACTGAAACAGAAATACAATATACAAAATTATCTGAATGCAATGACACGTAACAAGAAATTAATAATGGAAGGAAACTTGAGAAATTTTTAAAAATATGTGAAAATTAAACAATGCATTCTTTCTTAAGTAACCAAAAACCTAATTACCATGGAAGTCACAGGTAAGTTGGAATATATTTTCTAATGAATAAAACCATAAAAACAGTATACCAAATCTTACAGGATGTGGCTATTGCACTGTCTGCAGTTAAATTTATACTTTCAAATGGCTATAATTAAAAGAGAAGAAAAATTACCTAAATTTCCACCTTAAAAATGAGAATAAAAAATTCAGACTAAACCTAAAGCAAACAGAGGAAAGGAGGTAATAAAGATTACAGCAGAAATAAATAAAAGGTAAGTTAGAAATACAATGAAGAATATTTTTTTAAAAAGTTGACTCTTGGAGTGCCTGGGTGGCTCAGTCGGTTAAGCTTCTGACTTTCGCTCAGGTCATGATGTCACAGATTGTGGGTTGAGCCCCATGTCAGGCTCTGTGCTGACAGCTCAGAGCCTGGAGCCTGCTTCAGATTCTGTGTCTCCCTCTCTCTCTTCCCCTTCTCTGCTCACTCTCTGTCTCTCAAAATGAATAAACATACAAAATAAATTTTTAAGTTGATTCTCTGAACAGATCAATAAACTTGTCAAACTTTAGGTAGAATAACAAGTAAGTAAGAGAGAAGCCTCAAACGAGTAAAATCAGTTTTGAAATAAATGAGGAGAAACTGGTATCAGCCTTAGAAAAATCAAAATGGTCTTACAAGGGAATATTATGAAGAATTCTGTGACAGTGTATTAGATAACCTAGATGAAATGGCCAAATTCCTAGGAATGCACAAACTACAAAAAGTGAAACAAGAAAAATAGAAAATATGCATATACTTATTACAGGTAAATATAATAAATACATAATCAAAAACCTTCCAATAAAGAAAAGGCCAGGGCCAGATGGCTTCACTGGTTATTTCTTCAAATATTTAAAGACAAATTGACGTGAATCCTTCTACAGTTCCTCCAAAATTTAGAGGTCAGAACAGTTCTCAATTTATTCCATAATGCCAGTATTGCTCATATATTAGAACCATACAAAGATATCACAAGAAAAACAATTTACAGATCAATATCCCATATGACCCATATGAATAAAGATGCAAGAATTGTCCACAAGATACTTTTAAATCAAATGCAGCAAAATACAAAAGTGATGCTTCACACTCCCCAAGTGAAATTACTCTAGGTATGAAAAAAAAAGGCTTCAAAAGACTTTCAAAAAAGTGCAAAGTTGAGCCATGGGCTTCTAGTTTCTGTTCCAAAATTTAAACAGTGTGGAAGTCATTACCCATCTCACAATAAGCAAAAAGCTACACAAACTAAAAATCAACTCCTTTTAATATTATCCTAGAATAAAAGTCATAAAACAAACTACCACTCTGAAAATTGAAGAGGTTGAATACCAAGAATTATAGCTTACTGAAAACGTAGCCTAGGAGAAGAAACTGCTGGAATAGAACCAAGGTAGGAAGATTTCAACTCTGATGGGTTGCTGCAGGCTCAGTGTAGACAAGTTTGTAAGATAAAAATTCTATAGAAGGCTCGGGTCCTCACACTTTCTTGAAATTTACCTCCAGGAACTCTACCAGGCTTACACAGTGAAGAGCAGGAAAAAATTCTGCTGCATCTTGGCAGAAAAAGGGCTAAGAGAAGGTGAAAAGTTTTCATCTTGAAATATGTCCAGAGCATTTTGTTCTCTTTAACTAGGTGTGCCCCAAGGGAAGCCACTCTACTGGAGCCAAACCAACGAGGGAAAAGGGTAAACCCAAGTCCAGCTTCCTCTTGTGCCACTGTGTCCCCTAAGGAGGGTGGGAGGGCAGGGATGAAGAAGCTATTGTGAAGGTCACAGTCAAGGGGCACGGGTTGTGTGAAGGTCAAAGCCCAGAGGCATTGGGAAAAGACTGAGACCTAATCCGTGGAAAATGGAATGCCCCGCCCCACCCCCCACCTTCTTTTCTTTTTCTTTTTAGTTTTGAGAGATCACAAGCAGGGGAGGGGCAGAGAGAGGGAAGAGAGGATCTGAAGCAGGCTCCACGCTGACAGCAGTGAGCCTCATATGCATTTTGAACTCGGAACTGAGAGATCATTACCTGAGCCAAAATCAAGAGTCAGATGCTTAACCAACTGAGTCACTCAGGTGTCCCCTATTTTGTTCCTCTCGCCTCACACCATACCACCGCTTCTGCGGGGCTGCTATACGGTAGCAAGCCATTACAGCTAGAAGAGCAGGAAGGCTCAGATCCTATTTAAAGAGGAGTCTCTAAAAGAACCCAAAGCTAAGAAAGGAGAGAAAACCGAGGAAATGGATGGAAATTTTCACCTCAGACACCTAGAGCCATATAGCATAACTCTACCCAGATAAACATAAAACCTCACATTAAGGGCCCATTTTCCTCAGTTTCTTTCCCTTATATATCATGTCAGGCTTTCAACAAAATACTAAGAGATATACTAAAAAAGCTAAACAGTTTTTAACAGACAAAGCAAGCAACACAACTAAAGTTGTGGAGTGGTGGAGAGTTCGAGATTATCAGATAAGGATTTAAAATAACAATGGCTAATATGCTAAGGGAGCTAATGTAAACAGTAGACAGCTTGGAAGTAAAAACATGGGTTATATAAACAGAGAGTTGGGAAGCCTAAGAAAGAATCAGAAAGAAATGCTAGAAATCAAATACACTATAATAGAAATAAAGAATGTCTTTTATGGCTCATTAGTAGACTGGACACAGTCAAGAAAAGAATCAGTGCTCTTGAAGATATATCAATAGAAACTTTTCAAACTGAAATGCAAAGAGAAAAAAGACTAATTCCTCAAATGTTGTGCATGGAGTTACCATATGGTGAAGCAATTGCACTATTACATACACATGCAAGAGAAATGCAAACATATCCACTCAAAAGTTGTGTGCAAATGTTCACAGCAGCATTTTTCATGATACTCAAAATCTGGAGACAGCCAAAATTTCCAACAACTATATTTGTTTTGCATCAAACAAAACAGTGTAGTCATACAATGGAATATTATTCAGCCATGCAAAAAGAATGAAGTAGTAATACACACTATAACGTAAATAAACCTGATGATGTTAAGTAAAATGAAAGGAGTCAGACATAAAAGTTCAATTATTATTATATTATCCGATTTTGATAAATGCAAAATAGAAAGGACCAGGACCATTTAAATTTGTGCTGTCACAGATATTAACCCCTTTTATTTTCTTTTAAAAAAATTCTCCTGCATGGAAGAGTGAGTGGGTTGGGGTTCTTATATACTGATCATTCCTTACCTGTTCTGCTATATGAACTCTAGGATGTTCTTCACTATCACTAGAAATGGACACAAGTGATATCTAAAGCTGATATAATTTTAAAGTTTACATGCAACTATACTTATATAAGTTCCTTTCTAAAGACACTCATAGATTTCCTAAAAATTAACCTACTAGCCAAATTCAATTAATTTGAGAAATTAAGTAAAATCCATCAGTGTGTTAAAGAAAGCTCCAAGAGGATTAGTGGTCTTTTTTGCAATACATGTTTTTAATAGCATCTCCTACATTGCAGTTTGATAGATAAGGAATAGAGGATAATTGACCTGAACATTATTAATACAATTTGGAGGATATGAATTGTTTCTTTATCTGCGGTTTCATCCTTTTTTGCAAGATTCGCAAGATGAGTAATATCAACTTTAACAGCTGTCCATCACAGATTATCTAGGAAATAAGGCTGCTTCCCACTGACCCCCCCCCAATATTGCCTAATTCTAGAAACTGACATTATGATTATGCCACGCAACAAAAGAAGAGATTCAGTAAGACATTTTTTTAAAATAAAAATTTGAATGTTATCAGAAGAAAAGAGAGAAATCTTCTTTATAAAATTATATATTTTAAAACATCATCAGTAATTGCGTTTTTTTTACTTTTACAGTATATTAGAATTAAGATTTTTTTCCCCCTGCAGAGTTGTTTTTCTCTATTAACATGCAGAGATGCAGAGTAGTATTTACCTTAAAAAAGAGACTAAATAGTTTATATCTTCTCAGGGAATAGTACAGAATATAAATGATGGAATTATTATAATGTTAAAAGAATTTTATCTCCTATTAGACAAAAAAATTAAAACAAAAAATACAGAAGAATATAGGCCTTTGTGATTTTGCCTGGAGCCTTATTTAGATCATATTTTGAAAAGCACAGTGTTATTTGAATTTTTATGATTTTTTGGTGTTAAAATATAATTTTGGAAGGTTTTGACTAAATGCATTTATTTAATATTAAAATATCCTTTGGTGAAGAACCAGCAGGACTGTTACTAGGCGACCCAGTAAGATCAGGTTGCCCAGCAACAGGCTGCCAAGGACCAGGACTTTTCCCTTCCCTGGTCTTAAATTAAAATTTCCAAGAGAACTATGGGGTCCTGTCCCCAGGGTCTTTGAGCTATTTCACACCAGGATGTCAGGTCCCTTACCAGAAAAATCTCTGTACATTTGACCTTAATATACAGAATTTTTTTAAACTTTACTGTGCTGTGTTCATCCAACACATACTTGGCAGTATGTCTTACCCTATATAGAGTTTTGTATAATTATAATTAATTAGAATTATGTAATTTAGCACAAATACTTTTTGTTACCTATGGATATAATAATAAGCATTTGGTGATTAGTACCATAAATGTGTCGATGGATAAATTAGTCTGAACATTCCCACATTCTTGGAATAAGTTTATTGCCAAGTTATAATTCATTTAATATGTCCTGGGTTAAATTTGTTAATTTCTTCAAACGTTTGCTTTCATACGCAAAGGTAGATTGCTCTACAATTGTCCCTAGTAGTTTTGAGAGGGCCTGACTTTGAAACCTGAAGCTCTGTTTGACTAACAAGAAAGTATATCTTTGCTCTGGCTCACACTTACAGATGCTGGTAAGAAATGGAATTCCTTCTCCAAACCCAGCAAATGGGTAAGTGTCATCCATCTTTTTATCTATAAACAAGAACAAGAAAGTCATGATTTTCCTGACTGCTGGTCTATCACTGCCAAAGGATTCCCAGGATTCCAAGACTTGCCAAGGAAGCTCATATCTATCACCAAACAAAGAATTCAACTAATGTAAAAGGCTTCAAAGAGAGGAAATTGCATTGAACATCCAAACAAATGTCTTTTATTGAGATAGGACTAACAGAAGGGTAAAAAGAAGACATTTACTAGGAAGAAATAAAGTAACTCACAGAATCTCAAAAATAACACAAATTTCTTTCTAGAAATTGAGATATTTTAAAATATGTACACAATATGCATGTTGAAAATAATAATAGACAAGCCAACTATGCTGTCCACAAGGAATAGACTTAATGTATTAATATGCAACTAGATTAAAACTAAAAGTATGGAAAAAGTTATAGGAGGCTAACAGAGGTGAGAAGGGATATTAAGGGGGTAGGGGAAATTGCAGGGTCAGATCTTAGAGTAAAATGAAGCAGATATCAGACAAAACATTATCAGAGACATGCAAAATTATTGAGAAAAATTAATACTCAAACTATTGTTATTTTTATTGATGGATTTTTTAAATTATAAGAACACTTAATATGAGATCTACCCTCTCAAATTTTTAAGTTATGGTTGTTAACTATTGGCACAATGTTGTACAACTCTCTAGAGCTTATTCAATTTGTATAAGTAAATCTTCATACCCATTGCTCGCTGTAATAAGGAAACAACCAAAATGTTCACTGATGGATAAATAAATATAGGGTGGCATAAATGTAAAATGGAATATTATTCAGCCTTTAAAAGGAAGGAAATCCTACCATATGTGACAACGTGGAAGACACCACACTAAGTGAAATAAGCAAGTCACAGAACAAATACTACATGCTGTAACTTTATTATAACTGAAGTGAGAAAATAGTTTTTAGTCTCTATCATCCACCTGATTTTGCTCATATAATTGGCTTTCCAAATACAAAACTAGTGTGAGATTTTAAAAAGGAAAAGTTATTAATGAAAACTAATAAAATGTTGAATAATAATGTTATTAAAAAACTTTAAAAAAGTACTTTTTTTGAGATTTTCATTCATTTCTAACTGTTTTAGACAGTGGTGTTAATTTTTCATGTAGTCTTACTCACTATTCAGCAGTTATGAAATTACATTCCCCAATTTTATGTCACATTCTGTGACTTACTAATGAAAACTAGCATTTCATAAATTAAAACTTTGCAATGATGACAAGTAAAACATGATACACTATACGGCCATAGAAATTAGACTAAGCTTGCTTTGGATTCTGTGTCTCCCTCTCTCTCTGACCCTCCCCTGCTCACGCTGTCTTTCTCTCTCAGAAATAAATAAAACATTAAAAAATAAAAAAAAAGAAATTAGACTAAGATATAAATATCTAAAAGATAACACCTCAAACTGAGAGTTTCTTATTGAAATGTTGGCTGTTAGATGTTAGCTATTAAAGCTGAAAACTTCATATTGAGCCTAAAAGATCATGAACTAGGATGCTACTATCTGTTCTCATATAATCTTCAAAGTCTGGGTTTAAAGTTCAAACACTTAAATAAGCATGTTAATAGTATTATAAAAAAAATTAAAAATGGCCATAGCTTAAGTGGTGGTTATGTTCTGCTTTTTTTAATTGAACAGAAGTGAAACTTTCATATATCTGGAAGCAGGCCCATCTACATAACTGAGGGTTTCAGTACAAAATTAAAATGTGGTGTCCCTTCTTTAAAAAAACAGGAAAAATTTGTTTTCCTTTTTCTGAGGTCTCTTTCCTTACCTCCCATGGTGTTTTTACTTGTTACTTAATATTGCATTCCCTATAGCATGGGGATATTTGTGGTTGAGTGCAATTTCTTATAGAATCCCAGAGCCCTGCCCCATGACTTGATGCATGGGATAGTATGAATTAGTGCAAGAGTATGTGCATGGTGTGCATGAGTGCATTGGTATATGAGTATATAGCAATACCACCAACCTCTGTAATTGGGGGCAATTACATTTAAAAATTATAGATGGATGTATGGATGGATGGATGGATGGATGGATAGGTGGATGGGTGGATGTACAGATGGACATTCAAATGATAAATGATAGATAAATGGGTAGATAATAGTTTAACACTAAAGCTATTATTGTTGATAAGGCATCTTTTTGTTTTACTCCTATACTTCCTTATTTGAATAACATCCAGAATTTGTCCCTGGAGTCAGATGTGTAGGTTAAATGACCTGGATTACATCTGTCTGCTCATACTTGCCTGCAGTGTAGGAAGTGCAAAGTCAGAAACAGACCCAGGCAGTAAATAAGGTCCAAAACAAAGCATTTAATTCATCTTTGGTGCTTTAGGAAAAGTTTCTTAGAGAGGCTATTTTTGGATCAAGTACTAAAAGATGCTTATCACACTGCTAGATGAAGTGGTAACAAAGGATTAGGAAGGAGAAAAGAAGTGATCACACAGAGGGTGGATATCACAAGGTGCATGCAGAAACACAGAGAAGGATTAGTGTTTATGAAGCAAAAAGCTAAGAAAGGAATGATAATAAAAGAGATAAAGTTACCACAGCATTGACATTATGCTAAAAACCTTCAGCCTTATGGCATTGGTGGGTGGTTCCCTATGAGGGTTAAGTTTGCCCTTTGGGGACATTTGGCACCATCTGGAGACATTTTTGATTGTTGCATTTTGAGTTGGGGTGGCTAATAGCATCTAGTGGATAGAAATCAGGGATGCCACTAAGCAGCTTTTACAATGCACAAGACAGCCCTCACGACAATATAATATTGTAATGTGACAGGAAAATGTCAAGGTAGAGAAACCCTGCTGTAATTGAGTGGGTATTCACTTAAGAGATCTAAAAAATGGAGTGAACTAATCAGATGTGTTCTTTGGATAGTCTATGGTGATAGCTATATGGCTACATGAAGTATAATTCATGAATATTCAAGTATGGTATTTCCTAGATTGCACTAAAATTTTAAATTTAATTTTTAATTCAAGTGTAATAAACACAGTGTATACTAGTTTCAGGTGTACAATATTCAACAATTCTATATGTTACTCAGTACTCCTCATGATAGATTGCATTAAATTTTATAGGGAAGATAATATAGACTTTGGGAACTTGGAGAATTTTGATTAGTGAATTAGGTACTTTACAATAATGCTTCTTTAAAATTGAAGCTACAGCCAATGACTTAACAAGTGGCTAAGGATTAATTTTTATCTCCTCTGCCACCATCTGCTTTGCTGTTTGATTGTACTGCTCCACACAATATTACATTTTAATTATGGAAGGCTGAGAGAACATTAATTTGTTATTGGCTCAAGGAAAAGATCTCAATTAGATTTCCCAAGTTTTTCAGTTTGACCTCAATTTATTTTTTGTCTTTACTACTGACTGCAGACAATACTTGAGAGATGAATTGTAATTAGTTAACAATTAAAGTGATCTGCCTTTAAATATAAGCAACCAAAACATGAAGCACTAAGACATTTGGAATCTAGATGCACTACATTATCTTATCAAGCTAAAACTGTGGTGTTAAAAGTAACATATTGTTATTAGAAAAGAAAAATCTCAACCGAATTCATGAAGTGGCTCTAAAAGTACACAGAAAAAAAATAAAGTACATACAAACACAAAATCAGTGATTTTGCAGAATTTAATCAAACAACCACCACAAAAAATGCATACTTTCCCAAAATTTTGATAATCCTTTATGAATACAATCAGATTTAAAAGAAGTTTTCTTCAAAACAAGGTTAAATTTTGATTTCAAACATATAATAATTTAAAGCTTCTTCAAAACTTCATACTTGTTACCAATTTACTATTTCCCCCCAAAAAACTTAATTGGAAATAAAGAATAGTAATCTTTCTCTCTATCTCTCTCTTTCTTTCCCTCCCTCCATCTCTCTCTCTCTTTCTCTTCCTCCCTCCCTTCTTTTTTCTTCTTTCTTTCTCTCTCTCTTTCCTTCCTTCCTTCCTTCCTTCCTTCCTTCCTTCCTTCCTTCCTTCCTTCCTTCCTTCCTTCCTTCCTTCCTTCCTTCCTTCCTTCTTTCTTTTGAAAGAGAGTCTGAGCTGGGGAGGGGCACAGAGAGAAAGGGACAAAGTATCCCAAGCAGGCTCTGCACTGACAGCAGAGAGCCCAATGTGTGGCTTGAACCCTCAGACTCTGAGATCATGACCTGAGCTGAAGTCAGATGCTTAACCAATTGAGCCACCTAGATGCCCCAAGAATATTAATATTTCAAATGTGTCTTTATTTACAATAAAAAAATCTAGCTTTCTGTGCATAACACTGTGATAAAACCTAAAGAGCATACAGAAAGTGCTGTTCTTTTTACATATTGCTTATCATTAAAAATGTTTATAATCAAGGATCCATGAAAATTCTTTGGACAATCTGATTGGAATTGGATTATATCAATAGAATAATGGTGGAAAACTAATATTCTTACAAACTTAACTCTTCCAATTCATGAATATATAATATCTTTTGATGATTTCTGTCTTCTTTAACCTCCTTACAAAAAATTGTATAAATTTCTAATAATTAGACATTACAATTTTTTAAGATTTATTCCTAATCATATTGATCAAATACATAGGGAAAGTTTTAAAGCATGTTTTTAGATTTTCATTGGTAAATAGTACATTATTATTATATTGACTTCTAAAACTTTCCTATTAAATTCTTTGTGGATTCTTTGGTGTTTTCTACTACCAATGACCTAAATATAGTAGTTTTATTTCCATTTTTAGAAATTTTATATTTTTAGTTTTCTTGTTTCATTGTTCTGACTATAATAGACATAGAGGCTTTATCATCATATTTCTTGTTTTTCCTCTCATTTAAGGGAAGCTGTGATTCAGCTTAGATATTTCTAATGACCCAGCATCCATTTGACTAAATGCTAATGTCTATGTTCAATCTTCTTTTTAATTTTTTAAAATGTTTATTTATTTTTGAGAGAGAGAGAAAGAGCATGAACAGAGGAGGGGCATAGAGAGACACACACAAAATCTGAAGCAGGTTCTAGGCTCCAAGCTGTCAGCACGGAAGCTGACTTGTGAAGCTCGAACCCAGGAACTGGGAGGTCATGATCTGAGGCGAATCTGGACACTTAACCAACTGAGCCACCCAGGCACCCCATGTGTTCAATATGCTTTTAAACAACATAGTTATTTATTGCCATTACTGTGTATTCTTTCTCTGTCTGTTTCTATAACAAGTAGTTTTTGAATAAATGACCTCTTTTGTATTCAGAAAAATCTAAAGACTCCAGGTAATATCTTCCACCAGGGAAGTTTCACTCTTTGCTAAGCAGATAGAGACAATCACAAAGTTACGGTCACCCTGAATGCAGGTTGAGTAAGAACAAGTCTACCTCTTCACTTTGTCCTTGTATTTAACATATAACCCTTTATATTGTTTTTCACTGTGACGCTGGCATGTCTCAATATTGAAAGAATGAAAAATTTTCAATTGCTTTTTAGAAGTTTTGGCTTAGACTGGCACAACTTTAAAATACAGCAAATGTTTTCAATTTGTGCTTCTGAAAATCTGGTCTCCAGCTTGATATTTCACATCCTTATGGTGCCTGAAACCTTACCTGGGTTTCTCCCCTCCAGGACTAGTTCCCAGCCAGGCTCCAAAACTGTTGAAACAGCCAAACAGCTCCAAAGAGAGAAAAATGAGGATTTTCAGTGTTACTCTCTCAAGGTTTTTTGTGTTTTTGTTTTCCTCACATGTAATCTGAGACACTGGAATGGACACTTCCCTTATAAGCACAAGAGAAAAATCTCCGTAATTTAAGGGTTTTGTTTTAGTTCTCAAGCACCCTGATCCAGCATAGCTACGGAATTTAGCATCTGTATTGAGAGACAGCTAGCCAGATGGAGACCCCTGGATGATTCAATTTTGTCATTCCACTCCATGTTGTCGAAAAGAGTCATCGGTCCCCCAGCTGTGGCCCTAACTTAGCCTGTGCTAGCACTAAATTCTCAGACTCCAACCTGAACAAGAGCCGGTAGACATCACCAGTGAGGGCCTCAAATTCTCAGATCACCAATGCAGGTTTCTCTCTTTCCAGAATTGTACACACTCTGGTCCTGGTTGCTTCCACAGCTGTAACGATACCGGTTTACTTTTTATTACTTATTATTTTATATATTTAATCTATTTCTTATTTACTTATTTAAAATTGTTATTGATTTACTATGTTTAGTCTATTTTATTGGTGGGATGTTTGCCTGCTGCTGAATGGCTACAGTCTACTCTTAATAGGAGTATTTTTTGAATCATGAGTGGTTGTTTAATCTTATGAAAAAATTTCTCAGTGACTGAGGCTATCTTCTAGCTTTTCCTCTTTAATTTATTAATGAAGTAAATGCCACTTAAAGATTGTTCTAATGTTTACCCTTCTTCTGTTTCTAGAATGAACGTGACTAGAACAACATGTCTTGTCCCTAGGGTCTGTATGAGATTGGTGCTGTCCTCTCTAGGATACTCGTTCGTCCTTATTGCCTGGAATACAGATCAGCTCTGCTACCTGTACATCTTCAAGCAGTGGCAGTAGGTGGGGGGGAGTCATTGTCTCTGACCCTCTAAAAGACAGGAAGTATATAGATTGTTTCAGACTGGAAAGATCTTTGACAGTTCCCAGCTATGCATGATCCCCAATGCTGAAATTTCCCTCTACAATCAAATTACAGGGCCTGAGAAAAGAGAAGAACTCTTATTCTATACACATATGTCTTCCACAGTAATTTATTACTGATTATATCATAACTATTATGCAAAGCCTTGAAAACTAGGAATTTATGCTCTAAAACCCTAAAATTCTACACTCAGTAATGGTAAACAGATGTCACTCTGGAAAGAAACAAATTAGAAAATTTGGTGGCATTTTGCTGTGGTACAAATAACACAAACGTTGAAATCAGACACACTGTAGTTTACAAAGACTGGCCGGCTACCCATTATCCCAGTGATATTGATGCAAATGCCCTGACTAAATCTTCCAACCATCAGAGTATTCATTTAATGTTTTTTTTAATGTTTATTTTTTAGGGAGAGAGAAAGAGACAGATGGAGCATGAGTGGGGGAGGAGCAGAGAGAGAGGGAGACATAGAATCTGAAGAAGGCTCCAGACTCTGAGCTGTCAGCATGGAGCCCAATGCAGAGCTCAAACTCACAAACTGCAAGATCATGACCTGAGCTGAAGTCGGTCGCTTAACCAACTGAACCACCCTGGCACCCCTCACTTTTTTAAAATGAGAATAATGAATGATATACATTGGAGATGATTACCTTTAGGTTAAATGAGAGAATTTATGCAACTAATCAAAAATATATTTTCTCCCTGGGGTGCCTAGCTGCCTCAGTCAGTAGATAAAGCACAACTCTTGATCTCAAGGTTGTTAGGTGTGAGCCCCACATTGAGTGGAGAGATTATTGAAAAATAAAATATTTTATTTATTTATTTATTTATTTATTTATTTATTTATTTATTTTAGAGAAAGTGGGGGAGGTGCAGAGAGAGAGAGGGAGAGAGATAATCCCAAGCTAGCTCCATGGCTCCACGCTGTCAATAACAGAGCTTAATGCAGGACCTGATCCCACAACTGTAAGTTGAGTAGATAGTGAAATTGGATGCCTAACTGACAGTACCAGCCAGGCTCTCCAGATGTCTATTCTGCTCTAAATAATGTGTGAATAGTAGGAGAAAAATATTTAAAAGTCACATTGCTATGGATTTAAGATAAATATTTTCTATAACACAAAGAATTTGATATATATAGATTTTTACTTATAAAGAATTCCTTTGTGTATGAAATTATTTACAATTTCATTATCAGTTAAATGAATCAATACTCTATTCTGTAATATATTAACTCAGAGGTTTATTTCTCAATAATAAATATAGGTTTATTAAACTTGTAAAATAACTGACAAAACCCGCATTTAAAAATGATAAAAATCATTGCTTGATTACTTGAATAAATTACTACTACTTGTCTACAATATTTAGCAATTATTGACTTTGCTTTTCATAATAGGTGAGAAAAAATTAAAAAACTAGCATCAAGTCCTCAAGTAGTGTTCAGGAAAAGTTATAGGTAAATCTGTTTTATTTTATAAAAAATAAATATGTTATAGTCTTATTTTAAAATTGGAGGTGATTTTCAAAATGACATAAATACTAAAAGGAATAGACTAAGGACTGCTTGTTATGACTAACAAATAACCTCTTTATTGGCCTATTTCCTACTTCTTCCATCAATTCTAATGTTTCAAAAATAAAGGGGCAATATATTTAGTTAAATAAATGTATAATTCTGAATATCACAGTAAACTCGAGTATCAAAGAAGTATCCAAAATACCATTAGAGAGGACCTTGCTGATATATCAGGTCAAAGGTTTAAAGTTGGTTATTTGGAAAATTAAATAATAATATTAAAACAATGTCAAACTAGAGTTCTCTGGCTAATATTAAAATATATATATTTAAATTTTTTGCTTAAAGTATTTTATGGCAATATATTGTACTTTTAGAAATATTTATAAATTCATTTTTCATTTTGAAAGATTTAGAAAATTGTAAAATAAAGTATATAATTCAGAAATAAAACCTCTGATAGTTAGAAGATGCATTAATTTTCTTTTTTTTAAATTTTTAATGTTTATTTATTTTTCAGAAAGAGAGATAGAGTGTGAGCAGGGGAGGGGCAGAGAGAGAGGGAGACAAAGAATCCAAAGCAGGCTCCAGGCTCCGAGCTGTCAGCACAGAGCCTCAAACAGGGTTTGAGCCCACGAACTGTGAGATCATGGCCTAAGTCAAAGTCAGTTGCTTAACCAACTGAGCCACCATAGAAGATGCATTAATTTTTTACTGCTGAAACAAATTAGCAAAAATCATATAATGGTTAAATTATCAAATGCATTATCTCAGTTTCTGTCAGTCAGAGGTTCAACACAGAATGTTTTCACAAAACTGAAATAGAGGTATTGGCCCTGCAGGACTCTTATCTAGAGGCTCAAGAGACAATGCCATTTTCAAGCTCATACAGATAGTTGGCAGGATTCAGTTCCTTCTGGCTGTGGGACTGAGGTTCCTAGGCCACTCCATCTTTAAACTAGCAAGAGTGTATCAAATCTTCATGGTTTCAACGTCTGACTTCTCCTTCTATCAAATTTTCCTGTATCTATCCCAAACAAGTTCTACACTTTAAGAGTATGTATGATTATATTAGGCCTTACTTTATGTAATCCAAAATAATACACTTATCTTTTTTTAAATTTTTTTTTTTTTTGAGAGAGAGAGAGGAGAGAGAGAGAGAGAAAGAAAGAGAGAGAATCCGAAGCAGGCTCTGCGCTGCTTTTTATAATGTCTTTTTTTTTTTTACTATTTTTATGTCTTTTTTAATTTTTTACTTTTTTTTCAATGTCTTTATTTTGAAAGACAAAGACAGAGAACGAGTGGGGGAGGGTCAGAGAGAGAGGGAGACACAGAATCTGAAGCAGGCTCCAGGCTCTGAGCTGTCAGCACAGAGCCCAATATGGGCTCGAACCCACGAACCGTGAGATCATGACCTGAGCCAAAGCCGGACACTAAACCTACTGAGCCACCCATGTGCCCCAACATATTTTATTTCTAAATACTAGTCTAGTTCTATCAGTTGATAGAAATTTGATGAAGTATCCAGATTTCAGCAAAATTTTGTCAGGAAGTTTATGATAATATCTGTGGATACTAAGGTGCTGAACCTAACAATATAATATAAGGTAAGCAGGTACATATGTAACTGGTTAACGCAGAAAAGTTTTGAACATATAGCATAGTATCTTGTTTTCAGTCTTGTTTTGCTTAATATTTTAACCTAAGACATGAAGACATTTGCATCATTGGAATGTTAAACACAGAAAAGAATACCAATCACCCTACATGAAAAAACCGAAAAGACTAAAAGCTAGAATGATGAGTTGATTTTAAATAAATTAAATGTGGGGGTGCCTGGGTGGCTCAGTTGGTTAAGCATTTGACTCTTGATTTTGGCATAGGTCATGATCTCATGGTTTGTGGGTTCAAGCCCTAAGTCAGGTTCTGTGTGCTGAATCACTGCTTGGGATTCTCTGTCTACTCCTCTCTCGGTCCCTCCCCTGCTGCTAGTGCCCTCTCATTCTCTCTCAAAATAAATAAACATGAAAAAAAATTTTAAAACATCATATAAATAAATAGAATGTGAATAAATATCTGTCTTTACACTTTGGTCCAAAATATTAGCTATTTATTTTAAACTGAGAGGAACATATCTAAACAAGTGCACATATAAAGATAATTTATAAGTGGTAGTTCACAATCAGTCAATACAAATGAATAATGTAATAAGCTTCCTGTAAATCTAATGCAGGAAAGACTTTATTAGTAGAAATATTGCAACTTAAAAAGAAATATGGAATTTTTCATTCTGCTCTGAATATTGCCATAATTGATCTGAGTGTTAAAAACAAAAAAAGTCTAAACAAAATGCAACATTAAAACCTTCAAAAAATGCAAACGCAGGGGTCATTGTAGCTGTTTTTAAGCATTACTATGGCATCTTACTATAAATAAACTTTCCATAATAATAGTAACAATAATAACTATAATAATAATGCTACCCACTATCATTTTTGTTTTACTACAAAAGATGATGGAGAAAAAGGAAGGCTTACAGAAACAATTAATTTTCTTATCAAAATAGAAGTTTCAGGGGCTTTCTTGTTAATCATTTAACAAGAAATTTAACAAGAAATGGGAAGTAAGGTAGCCTTATTTTTATTCATGTCATCTCTGAAGATGATCAGGACAAGGTACAATCAGATTGTACACAGTAACGGTTCCTATTGATTCCAGAGTAAGGAAGAAATTCAAATTGCTGATTATAATACTGTTGAAGCATTATTTGTATTTTAAAGCTTTATTAAGTCTTAGCCACCCCAAGGATCATTTTCTTTTGTGACATGTGCTTATTTGTGTTTCGTTTTTGTTTTTGTTTTCTTCAATCCAAGAAATGAAATAGCTAATGAAAAGGCTGACAGTATATACTGGTGAAATCACCTCACCAGACATTTGACTGACAGAATCTATGTCCATTTTGAGCTAAAGAGAATCAGCTGGTTCCCTTCCCTACCACCATCACCTACGATTATAAAGTGTTTCCTAATCAGCTGTAATTACTCAGAATTTTGTGTATGTCTGAGAGTAGGAGGTCAGATCCAGGCTGAAGAATTATATGTGGAAATGGTAATTCCTTCTGTTTTCTTTTTAAATGGAAGTGCAGTTGATATACAATGCTATATCAGTTTCAGTTGTACAACATAGTGATTCAACAATTCTATACATTATGCAATAAAAGAAAGAAATCTTACCATTTGTGACAAAACGGATAGACCTATAGATAGGGTGTTATGCTAAGTGAAATAAAGTAGACAAAGACAAATACTATATGATTTCACTTACATGTGAAATTTATAAATAATAAATCTTGAATAAGTGGAAGTTTACACAAGGAAACAAAAGCTGATTTAGGCAAGGAAATTGTTAATCTGAGGGAAGTAAATACTTCTTTGATATTATCAATGTGAAAGACTCTTGTAAAAAAGCAACTGAAGGGTTTGACTTTCAGGTTGGGATTAAGTTGGGAAGAACTGACATTTTAACCATATTGACCCTTCCAATCCATGAGGATGGAATGGCTTTCCATTAATTCAGATGTGCTTTGATTTCTACACTAGTTTTATATGAAAAAAAACTATTTTTCATAGTATTATGAATAAAAACTCTATATTTTGTTAGATCTACTAGCTAAGTAATTTTTCTTACAGCAACTGTAAATAATATGTTTAATTTCAAATTCTAATAGTTCACTACTACTATATATGATAGCAACGGACTTTTTTTAAATCATTTTGCATTTTATAATCTTATTGTACTGACTTTTTAGTCTGAAGAATTTTTGTTGATTTTTGGGGGGTTTCTGCATGAAGAATTTTATTCTTTCTTCATTGTTTTAATACCTTTTATTTCCTTTTTTTCTTATTCCACTATTGCAAACACAGTATGATATTGAATAGGAGTGGTGAGAGAGGAAATCCTTGCCATTTTACCCATCTTGGTAAAACATCCAGTTTCTCACAATTAAATATGTTAGCTGTATATTTTATTGTTTTTTTAAAGATAAATGAAAATATTTCACTCTATTCTTAGCTAGCTGAGAGGTTTTTTTTAAAATCTTGGATTACTGTTGAATATTATAAAATGATTTTTTTCATCTATTCGTGTTATCATATGACTTTTCATTAGTCTGTTGATGTAGCAGATTACACTGATTCTCAAGTATTGAACCATCTTTATATAGCTGGAATAAATCCCACTGGCCATGGTGTATACAATTTATATATATTGGCAGATTTTATTTACTAATACTTAGTTCAGGATTTTATAACCTGTTCATGAAGAATATTGATTTGTTATTTTCCTTTCTTGTAATATGTTTATCTAATTTTGGTATTAGGATAATCCTGGCCTGTTTGAAAGACTTAGGAAGTTTCCCTCTGTTTCTATTTTCTGAAAGTGATCACTAGATTTTGGTTTCATTGCTTCCTTAAATACTTGGTAGAATTGAAGAGTAAAACCACTGTGGGCCCTAGAAATTCTGGTTTACACAATTATTAATTATTGATTTATTTAATAGACACAGGTACATTAATAACATCTATTTCTTCTGGGAGTATTACTAGCTTGTCTCCTTCAAGAATTGGTCCATTTCATCTAAATTATCAAATTTGTGGGCAAAATATTATTTGTAACACTCCTTTATTATTTTTTTAATGTTCTGTTACAACATTGATGATCCTCTAGTTCATTTATGATATTGGTAATTGGCTTCTTTTCCCTTTTTTTCTTGGTTACCCTGGATGGAGGCTTATGAAATTTATTAATCTTCTCAAAGAACCATATGTTAGCTTTGTTTCTTTGGTTCTATTTTTTTGTTTGTTTGTTTCCAATATCATTGATTTTTCCTTAATTTTTTAAAAATTTATTTCTGAGAGAGAGAGAGAGCGCGCGCGACAATGTGTGCAGAGGAGGAGGGTTAGAGAGAGGGAGATACAGAATCTGAAGCAGGCTCCAGGCTCTGAGCTAGTTGTCAGCACAGAGCCAGACACGGGGCTCAAACCCACGAACCGTGAGATCATGACCTGAGCCGAAGTCGGATGCTTAACCGACTGAGCCACCCAGGGTCCATTAATTTTTATTAGTTCCTTCCTTCTACCAGTTTTAGGCTTCTATTTCTTGTATTTATATAATCCCTTTAGGTAAAATATTTCATTATTAGAACACTGAATTTTCATATTAACTTTAATTCTTTAGAATATTAATATTTTCTTAGGAAATTCTTAATTTATCTGCAAAAATAATATAATGGTTTTGGTGAAACTGGAGGAATAAAAGTTGTCCCATTCTACTTTTCTTGCTAGTACCTGTTGGGAGGGGGTGTGACCTTGCTCTTGTAAGGGAAATGGAAGTGGAATTGAGCATGAGAATTATTTTAATATTATTATCAGTAATAATAATGATAATAAATGATCCATAAATTTCATTCAGGGGAAATTTGTAGTATAAAAACGAATTTCACTTGTAAAACTTTTACAATTTTCTTCTTTTAAATTACAAGTTACATATAATTATCTACATTTTTAAAATGAGAAAGTAATGTTAGAGGGGTTATAAAAGTTTATAAAACTTTCTTACACCATAGATTTAGTAAATTAGGATTAAATTCTAGGTATTTCTGTAGTAAAGCATGTATTCTCAACCACTGTCTTATGATGGACATAACCTCCCAGCAGAATGTTTTAGCTCATTATAAAATTATTAGTGGAATTATTCAAGCATAAGATGTGCAGCTAATTGTCAGGGGTATTAAAGTGGAGAACATATTGCCACGTGTTCCATTTAACCATATAATATATGGTCACTTTTATTCTTGAGTAATCCTATGATATGAACATATGTATGCATATCCTAACAGAATCTGAGTTCATTTTCTACTATGTCTTTTATGTAATTGAAAGACCATGATGCAGTAGTCTGAATAATGGCCTCCTAAAGATATTCATGTCCCAAACCCCAGAGCCTGTGAGTATGTTACCTTACACGGTAAATAAGATCCTGCCTATTGGATAAATTAAGGATCTTGAGATAGAGAGATTATCCTGGATTGTCTAAATAAATGCAATGTAATTACACGGTTCCTTATAAAACAGAAACAAGAGTATCAGAGGCAGAAGTTTTGCATAATATGAAGGAAGGGCCACAAGCCAATTCACACAGACTATACAAAGTCTGTAAAGGGCTAGGAAACAGCTTCTCCCTTGATGCCTCCAGAAGGCATGAAGCTCTGTTTTCTTATTGATTTTAGACTTCTGTCCTCCAGAACTATAAGACAGAATGTGTTCTTCATGTCACTCAATTCATGGTAAGCTTTTACATCAGCAATTGTAATCTAATGCACAAGTCCAGGTGGGAGACAACATCACATCCTTTGCCAGTAGCTTGGGTGATACCTAGGATTTATACTAATTACAGACCAAAAGTACACAGAATGAAATGTGAAATGCAGTGACGTGCATTATGAATTGAAGATGACTGAACTCTTCTTGGTGCTAATTTCCTTAACCAGGCAACTATAGAAATTACTACCATATGCAACAAGAGCTTAAAATCTACTTCTGGAGGAATGTAAAAGGTAGTGTAGAGTTGAGAAGAAAGGGAGAGATGAGAGAGATGCATCCCAGAGACAGAAGGGTCAGTGTTTTTTTTTTTATTCTCAATTAGTAAGCTATTTCTATGAGTAATTACAATATTTGACTCTTCCCCCTCCATCTGCAGCATTTTTATACAACCTTCCCACTCTATTAGAAACAGAAAGCCAAGACCTAATGGAGGCTGAAGAGTAAATGATGCATTCTCACTTAATTCAAGTAATTGGTTACCATTGCTTAATTTGCTGATCTCTGAATTCTTACACTTTGCAATGTTAAATGAGCTTGAACAGCAGATGGCTAACTTTTTTTCTTAATACCAAGTCGTTGGAACTACAAAAATTGGTAAAAAGTAAATATAAAATCCAAGTATAATGAAAAATAAGATATCTTTACCAGCAGAATATTTTCAGATCAAGAGCACTCATAAAATATGGTGTTTTGGCTGCCTTGAAATATTAACTGAATGATTGGAAGAGTCATCAGTTTATTTTTTAATATTTGATTTAATAGAAAAGCTTCCTAAATAATTCAATTTTTTCACTAACTTATATACTCAGTAAACATAATAATCAAAATTATGTACCAGTCAAAATTGTGTGACTATTCTACTAAAGATATAAAGGTAAAAAAAGACATGGCCCTTCCTCAATATCTTACATCCAGACACCTGGGTGGCTCAGTTGGTTGAGCATCAGACTTCTGACTTTGGCTCAGGTCATGATCTCATAGTTTGCAGGATCAAAACCCACGTTGGACTCCATGCTGTCAGCGTGGACAAATGGGGAAGACTAACAAAGTAAAACAGGACTGGTATAACTACAGAAGCGAACACAGTTACTCTTTCTTGTGACATTTAAGAAAAGGAAGAAAGTGAATCTCAGAGAGATAACTAAATTTATAGTAAAATTTTCTAACTTTGAAACACCAAAATTACCACTACTCCATAAAATAATAGTAGTGATACTATTAAGGTATTACAAGATGTGAAAACAAAAACTATAATTTAGCTCTATACTAAATACCTAGTTTTGATACAATATGCACAAAGCTTATTGCATATAACATTTGTGATGAAAAAGTCTTTAAACTTACATAATATTCCAATCATACCATGTGTGCTTTTTGACCAAATTCCACAATTCTCATTTATCTGCACGGCCTATATGCAGGCTACTCTTGTAACATCTAATTGCTGTTAGAAAACCCCTAAGTTTTTTCATCTGTCTGATTCTTCCAAACTTCACAAATTCTCATGGGGCTTTAGTTTCTTGTTTTGTTGAGGGTACTAGACTAAGAGCTGCAGAAAATAGAGGAAAAAAATAGAAATCTCCATCTGTTGGTGCGGGGTAAGACCGAGAGACCACCCTCCCTTTTTTTTGGTAATTAGAAGTACTGTATGAAATAGGCACTTAGTTTGGTCGAGGAAAATGGTGATAAGAAACAAGAATGTGGGATGGGGTCAGGGCCGAACCAGAGATCAGCTCACTGTTCCCGGTTCCCAGAAGCAGATGAATCCATAGTAATATGGCCCAGGAAAGGACCCCCTGGACATTTGAAGTTATCTAGGTAAACTGACAGCTTAAGACAATTCAGAAGAGTCAAGTTTAACAAGATAGGGCAAAACAGATTAGGTAAAGGGGCAAAACATCCCTCAGTGTAGGACAAAGATATAGGAATAGAAAAGCCTCAGGATGAAAGCCTCAAGAATGAGGTAAACAAGATTAGGTGTTCAGGGCAGAAATGCCCCTCCACCCCCAACTTAGTGCAATAGCAGAAAATTGTTTTCACTGGAAGGAAGGGCCAAAATAGGTAAACAGGTAAACAGGACCCCAGCTGGGCAAAGTTGCCCAGAGGCAGCGAATTAGCAAAAGAAAGGTGCCTTGTTGACCCTCTTGTTGCCTAAGACAGTTTAGGTAAACAGAGGCAGGGCTCTGCCACCACGGAGCTGTGGAGCTCTACGGGCTCTGTCTTCTACTTAACATGTGCTCTTTGGACCCAGGAGAAATTAAGTACAGTGGAAAAATGGGAGAAAGGAAGGAATTGAATAACATTCTTTACTATCCACTATACAAAGGATAACATACTTGGAATGTTCACATATTGATTGCATGAAACAATTTAATCTTTTCAACAGCTTTAAGAGATAAATACTGTTACCATTTTACAAGGAGAATGAGGCACTGAATCTCAGAAAGGCTAAGGAATGCCCAAGGTAACACAACTAGTTTTAACGTAGAAGAAAGAAAATCTTTATACGATTAGTCCCAAACACGCTATTGTTCCTACGGCATGAAGCTAATACGTTTCTTTCAAATTTAATTGACCATTGGACTATTGAACCATATCTTCTTAAAAATGAGGTAATTTTCTCCTGACATATGCTTTGAGATTTTGCACAATCTCTATGTGTTTGCTCCATTTCTGTGCATAATCCTGCAGTGAATAAAACCAAACATTTTTATAAACTATTTTATTCAATTATTTACCATGTATACAGTTGCCATTTTATTAAACTAGAATAAAAATGAAGATTAATGATTTGGTTCTCTTTTGTTTTAGCATATAGAGGCATTGTTGCTGGTATTCTTTAATCATTACTAAACTTGATGTTTGGCTTGCTACAACAGAGACTATTTTATTCTCCTAATTGAATTGGCATTATTCCTGATTAGAAACCTGATTAGAAACATTTTAATAAGTTATACTAAGTACTTGAAGTATTGTCTCGAGTGTAAATTTTTCTTTTCTATGTAAGACCGTTAATTATCTGAGGTTTTTCAAGTACGTCATTAAATATAAACACGGCTTTCAAGAAACACTGACTTAACTCTCTTAATTAAAAATAAAATGGTTATTTTAAATAGACTACTGCTACCAAGGAGATTACAATTTCCTGAGATATTGCCTCACTACTGAACCACTAGCCTCATAGAGCGTTTAACATGCCCGCTTGCTTTAAGGCTCCATTTGGCTCCTCTGTAAGGATCATACAGGCAACATTTTCCAGTAATTTTCTCCTCGTGCTATTGATTTTGCACTTTATCCATGCCAGTGAAAAATCTATCTCACTTCGAAATTCACCTTGTCAGCTTCTTTACACTAAAACTTAAAGAAAGTCATTAGAAACCAATATTATTTTGGTGTTCCTTGTCATCCCACCCTCTTTCCAATGTTTCTTTGATTTTCTTCCCCAAGCCTCAAGCACCTCAATGCTTCCAGATCCTTTACTGTCAACAGAGGTCTTCATCTAATGCTATTCTGAGGATACTTTGCCCACCATGTGCAAGTGTCTGCAGTTACACGGTTTCTATTCACTTTGGCTTTATTATGAACAAAACAAAAATCATCTATGAAAAGAAAAGATTCTGTATTCTGCTTCTAAACCTTTTTCTTAAAGAGATGCCTTTCACTGTTTTAAATATAACTTGTACAGCTGCAATTTTGATTCTTTTACCCTGACTCAGAGATGTCTTTCAATGATCTTGATGTCTTGAATTATTACTCTTTATTGATTGACCTTCTTTGCTTTAAAAAATATTCTCTATTTTTAGGGGCGCCTGGGTGGCTTAGTCGGTTAAGCGTCCGACTTTCGCTTAGGTCATGATCTCGCGGTTCGTGGGTTTGAGCCCCACGTCGGGCTCTGTGCTGATTGCTAGCTCGGAGCCTGGATCCTATTTCAGAGTCTGTATCTCCCTCTCTCTGACCCTCCCCTGCTCACGCTATCTCTCTCTCTCTCCTAGAAATAAATAAAAATTTAAAAAATACTCTCTATTTTTTAAGTATATTTATTTTTAAGGAATCTCTACACCCAATGTGGGGCTCAAATTCATAACCCCAAGATCAAGAGTTGCACACTCTTCCAAATGAGCCAACTCGGTGCCTGTGAAAAAATATTCTTGCATGTAGTAACTGAGAACAACTATTCAGAGATTCAGCGTTTTGCTTCAGTAAACCACCTCTCTGACAGCACCATTTTGCCTCTTCTACCTCACCACCGGGTTACACTACCTCTGATAGAATCATGAACTCAGGGTCAGAAATGGCCAGGCTTCATAAAGTCCAGTCTGGAAACTACCAAAAGGCAGCAATTTTGGTGTTTTTTAAAAAATTTCTATTAGAGAACGGACTTTCTAATAAAGCACCTTTCTTTCTTTCAGTATATCCTTAAGTACTATTCTACTTTTACTCTAAGGATTTGCATACCTTATTTTATGGATAATATTCCCATTTGTTGAAGTCCTATAGCAGTAGGGAATAACTCAACAGTGTTCTGAGTTATCTCACATTCTTTTTTCTAAAACCTAACTATAGATAAAGTTCCATGATTGTATTTCCTGTCTTCCCATATAGTCTCCTGTAGTGAATCCACCCATTCTTAAAATAGTCTGATATTTCTCCAGAGCTTCATATCACATTTCTAACTTCTTAATCACACACATTTCCTTATGAATATTCCACCAGCCCACAAACTCATCATGGTGAAAAAGAGAACTCATTATTAACCCTCTGCCTCAAATTCCAATCTCAACCCTTTAAATTTCTATTCGGTATATAAGTAATCGTTTGTTTTCCTTTTCTCTTACATTTTATTTATTTATTTATTAGTCACACAACAGCAAGAAAGAGTGAAGTGGTCCCCATCAGCTGGGAGCTGACCCTGTGCTGTCAACAAGCCTTTGTGTTGCTAGGAGCCAGCCCTGCCCTCCCAGATAGGCCACAGTGTCTCCCAGCTGAGCCTAGTAATTGTATAGAGCAAGAGTAATTGTGACTGTCATGGAACAAAATAAAATCAAGACCACTCCATCATCACGTCTATACGTAGAGAATCAAAACCATAAACACTGTGCAAACCAGAAAAATGACTACACACTCTCGTCCTCTCTCTCCCAATCCTAGCTAATAGGAGTGACTTCTTTCCTAGTTGCTGCTTTAACCTTACTTCATTCCTCCACCTTCTAGATAGGAATTATCAGAATACTGTTATAGGTCGAATTACGGCCCAAAAGATATGTTGAAGTCCTCTAGTACTTTAGAAAGTGATCACAGCTGTACATAGGGTCATCACAGGTATAATTAGTTCATAAAAGATGAAGTCATCCTGGAATAAGGTGGGTCCTTAGTCCAACATGACTGATGTCCTTGTTGAAAGAGAAATATGCTATGTTAGGACTATGTGGTGACAGAGGCAGAGGCTGGAGTAACAGGGAATGCCAAGGATTGAAAGCCATCACCAGAAGCTAAGAGGCAAGGAAGGATTCTACCTGGAGTCTGAGAGTAAGGGCCTTGTCGACAGCTTGATTTTCAACTTCTGGCCTCCAGAACTGTGAAAGAATACATTTATGTTATTTTGAAGCTCCCAATTTATTGTCCTTTGGTACAGTAGCTCTAGCAAACTATTACATGTAGAAATTCTAGAATTATCCTGGCTCCTAACAACACTGAATCCATACTAGAACACTCCCCCCAATCACATTACCTAAGATCAAATCCTATAGTCCTTCCTAATGTTCTCTTACTAAAATGCTGCATGATTCCTCACTAAGAACTTTCCCCCCTTATTGCAAAAAGTCAATAAACTCAACTTTGTTCAGGTATCTGATTATCTCTAAATGAAGGGCAGTGAAATCTCCCTCCTCATTCATGATATTTTTACCCCACATATAAAAGGTTGTAACAGGTTCCTAACTGTCCTGATGTCTTAAGTTTTGACTATATTAACGTCTGTTCTACTCCTTAATATACCAGTTAATCTTTCTAAGTATGTTCTCAGAGGTTTTAGTAATGTCCAGTGAGCCATGACTCAGGGATTAGTGTAATCCCTTCTAATCTGTGCTGGCCTGTGACCTGCTTGAATCAATAGGTTATGGCAGCAGTTATGCTGTGTCAGTTCCCAGATTAAGATTCAGGAAGGTTTGACATCTTCCAATTTTGCACTCCGAGGGAAATCAGCTACTGTGTATTAAGTCTGAATACTATGACATCTTCATTTTTATGGGCAAGAAGTACAAATGAAGGCTCACACTCTATGCTACTAAACATTTAAAAATTATTCATCAAGCTAAAAAAAATCATTAAAAATTGTCTGCCCTCCCTCATGTAGAAATACAGCTTATTCATGACTTGGTAGGCCAGTTTTAAATATTCAAATGCTCAGAATCCTTGGATTTCTGTGCTGGGATTGAATGATGTGAGGATTATAAGGCCTAGGCTGCTGGTCCCCATTTCCCTGGCTCCATGCACTTGGCTGTTTCTCTTCTCTTTTCCAGTCTGTTCTGTACTACAAAGGGCCTCACATGTATATCCAAGGTCTAACTGTAAAGAGTTGCCTTGGAGCCAAAGACTCTCAACATAGTAGGCCTTCAGGAGGACAGAAGCAAGGGTAAGTCCTGTGCAGTCCTTGAATTAGGCTCAGATGATTTGGTTGGAGAATTCACTGTCCCTGTTAGCTCTGCTTGCTTGGGACTGTCGGAACTAGAGCAGGATCTGAACTTTGGCCTATAAGTGCCTCATCATATGGGGTAGTATAAGACCAGAAGAAGACAAAAGCATGACTTCTTAAACGCTAGGCTGCACAGCAAGACTCTAATACTGGGTCTACACTTAGTACTGAGTACTGCTTTCACATCTTATGAATTGTGCCATGCCAGAAAACATTATTTTAGTGATTATGAATGAAATCTCTTCTGTACAACAGAATATTAAGAATCTAGATCTAAATGTGATAAATGAAATTTGCCACATTTTTAATATTCCCTATTTATAGTCTCTGTGATAGCACGTGGACTTACCTTTACAGCCCATATTTCTTCAGGATAAGTGAATGTGTGTTTGAAAGCTGAATCAAAGAAAAAATATATAACATAATTTATATTTAAATAAAGAAAAATATTATGTATTGTAAAGCACCTTAATTTCTCAGGGAATTACTAAAGTGCCCTATAATATCTGCAAGAAATAATTTTCTTGATTAGATACTCCTACTATTTCTTACAATTTAAACATTTCAAAAATAGTCAAAAGTTGGAGTGTAGAGAATCAACCTTAGGTATTTTTAAGTCCTTTGCAATATTAACAATATAAAAGACTATATATTAGAAGTATTAATGATGTCTTTGAACAGTGCAAAACCTGATACTATGTCTGGTATTTTTCACGATATGTGCATTCAGTAAGAGACTGCTTAAAGCATATGATCTAAAATCACATCTTTATTCATATGTTACCATATTAGAAATCTTACCTAAAAATTATATGCTGTCAAGCATGGTAAGCAGCATGTCACTTGTGGCTCTGGTTCTTACTTTGGGGGGGTCATTTTGTATCCAGGAGTCATGGAAAAAATGCTCACTAAAAAACTACTTTCAGCTCTAGTATCAGATACTCATTTAAAAAGCTTGTCCAGGGGCACCTGGGTGGCTTAGTCGGTTAAGCGTCCGACTTTCGCTTAGGTCTTGATCTCGCGGTTCGTGGGTTCGAGCCCCGTGTCGGGCTCTGTGCTGACTGCCAGCTCAGAGCCTGGAGCCTGTTTCAGTCTGTGACTCCCTCTCTCTCTGACCCTCCCCTGCTCGCGCTGTCTCTCTCTCTCTCTCTCCTAGAAATAAANAAAAAAAAAAAAAAAAAAAAAAAAGCTTGTCCATTAGCTCTAAGGAGACTCCAGAGAAACTGGAAAGTTGATTACAGTGTATATTTTCATTAGCTTCACACTTTGAAAGTTTTTCCTATTTTTTAATTTGATGTTTAGATGTACACTTTCAATATATCCTGATTGCCACTTCCTTCAGAGATACGTGAAGAAAATCATCAGTTGATACGGAGAAGTTAAATTCAGAGACTGACATATCGACCTTTTGGTCATATTAAAAAATACTAAAGTCTTAAAGGTCTTTTTTTAATATTAAAAATCATTAAATTTTGGGTGTGATTTCTCATCTATTCAAGCTATGGAATATGTGGGGGTAAACGCTGGCTGGAAGAAGCTAGAATAATACTAACACATTATTTTTTTCTTTACCATGTTATTAATACCATGAGAAAATGTTTGTAGTTTTATACCCTGATTCAGACATTCTTGAAAGCACATGTTCCATTAACCATGAGAGCATTCCAGATTTGAAAAAAAGTATTTTGTGATGCATCTATTTATTCAAACAGATATAAAAGAAGGTATAAATGGTTATAATATTTAAACTGGTGATTTTCACTATTCTCTTCAACACTAACTACAAATCAAAGGAATAGTTTTGACTGACAATTATTTTTCTGAAGAGTGAAATTTTGGGGTTGATATTCAGGTGCAAAATCTTTTATGTTTAGATTAAGATTTACCACACATAGTGGTAGTGTCAAGTCTAAGAATTGTTAGGAATTAAAGAAAATATACCTGTCCCTGTAGCCTACATCCTCATCTATGAATGGAACAAAAAGTCATTAACACTTTTCCTTCCTATGTCAAAACACATTTGCAAACGATGGCATATTCTCTCCATACTATTGTGTCTGTCCCACTGTAAGCTGAAATACCAGATAGGCCAAACTCTTGATAGTAATTGCTCTTACACATTATATGTCACTGCTTTGAATAGTCAAGCAGTAAATCGGTAAGACTATTTTCCAGAATCTCATTTTTTCCCAGAATATATTACGTGTTATTAACTTTGTAGGATACTTAGAAGCTTCTTAGCAGTTACCTTAATCCTATATTTCAAAATTGTGAAATGTATGTGAGAATAATTGTTACATCCCTTCTTTCTCTGGGACCAACAAATGACCTGTAGACTAATTGATGGTGTGTTGAGCATCACATTTTTGAAAATATTGCCTTGACTTAAAGGAGTAAATGTGAAATGGTAATATTTGTAGTACATTGGAGTGTGGCTGTGCTATGTATTTTAGATACTTTTCTGGAGGACTTAAAATATAAAATATATGTGTAAAACTATACATTTATATTTGATGTATTTGCATTTAATATGAAACAAAACAATTTTTACAAAATAATGAAATATAGACCCTTTGACCATATACATTTTAGTCTCACTTATTGTCAAAGTGATACTGTAGTATAAATTCAAATCCAAATATCTATAAGTCTTGCTAGTTTGCTAAGGCACACATAGTAGGATCTATAGCATTAATAGACATAATCTTTTGGGGTGCCTGGGTGGCTCAGCCGGCTAAGCATCTGACTTCAGCTCAGCTCATGTTCTCCTGGTTCTTAAGTTCAAGCCCTGCATCGGGCTCTGTGCTGACAGCTTAGAGCCTGGAGCCTGTCTTCGGATTTTTTGTCTCCCTCTTTCTCTAACCCTTCCCTGCTCATGCTGTCTCTGTCTCTCTGTCTCTCTCTCTCAAAAATAAATAAAAAACGTTTTAAAAAAAGAAATAATTTTTTAAATATGCCTCATAATATATGGGAAAAGACATTATACTTTCCTTATACTAAAGAATCATTCTAAGTCAGTGTTTACCAAAATTCTCGGATAATAAGAAAAAGTGTAAAATATGCACCATGTGTCTTAGGTTGGTGTCCAGGAATTGGATTTATAGCCACCGGCCCACTTGAGTTTTGACAGACAGTATTCTGCTACAGTTAAGAGCACAGGTTCTAACGATTTGACAATCATTTACTTCTTTGAACTTAGGTACAATAATTTACCCTCCTACACTTGGTTCTCCTCAATTAAAAATGGGGATATTAATAGTGCGGACACTAAATGAACTCATATATGACAGTTCTCAAAGAACGAAGGGCTCACAATAATTGCTCTAAAAGCAAAAGGTTTTACTACTACTAGTGTCCCTGTAAAGCAATTATTTAAAACATAAACAAATATAATGTGTTTTATGATAATTTGAAAAAATATAAAATGAAATTTTGTCATTCCTCTTTCCCAAGACTCCTATGATTGGACTGCACAGAGCATTGTGGTGACAAACGTATCCATCCATCCAACCACTTTCGCTTTCACTGATCCCAGAGTCACACTCCATGCTCTCATGGAGTTTATGCTGGCATCGATCTCTACTGGCAATCAACTGAAGTTTTGTTTCTTACCATATGTTGCTTATTATAAAAAGAGGTATTGGGGCGCCTGGGTGGCTCAGTCAGTTGAGCTCAGGTCATGATCTCATGGTTCGTGGGTTCAAGCCCCACCACGTCGTTCTCTATGCTGACAGCTAGCTCAGAGCCTGGAGCCTGTTTCAGATTCTGTATCTCCCTCTCTTTCTGTCCCTCCCTTGCTCATGCTGTCTCTTTCTCTCTCAGAAATAAACAAAAACATTAAAAAAAATAAATAAAAAGAGGTATTTTCTATAAAAAGCAGAGATGTATTTAAATACATGAAATGAGATGTCTAGTTGACTATAATAATCAAAATAGTTAAGAAAATAGACTTTTTCAGAGGTGAGAAGGAACTTTTACAATCATACTGACATTACAAACACATTAGGAAAAAATATTTTTAAAAAATGTACTGGGTCAAGGACTGATGAAAAGACTCTGAGGGGTGCCTGGGTGGCTTAGTTGGTTAAGCGTCCGACTTTCGCTTGGGTCATGATCTCGCGGTTCGTGGGTTCGAGCCCCGCGTCGGGCTCTGTGCTGACTGCCAGCTCAGAGCCTGGAGCCTCTTTCAATCTGTGACTCCCTCTCTCTCTGACCCTCCCCTGCTCACGCTGTCTCTCTCTCTCTCTCCTAGAAATAAATAAAAAACATTAAAAAAAAAAAAAAGACTCTGAAACAATTTAGACCAAATAATATATCTGAATGTTTAAACAGATTACAGCAGGAGCAGAAGTGAAGTCTCCCCAGATTTATGGAACATTGGTTAATTGTAAATTGGCTTTGGAAATAAAATAGTACCAATGTAGTATCAGATGTCATACGCCGTGACATTTGACATGTTATACATAAATATATGTGGAAGTATGTGTAGCATGCCTTACACAGTGAATACAATGTATTGGCAGACCTTCTTAGGTTTACTCCTGTGATGTACCTTTCTACATAATGATGGAGTAAATTGTACTACATTCCTCATGTGTGTGTAAGTCGTCTCTGATGAAGATGATTATGTTGGCTCACTGAATCAGGGGCTAGAAGCTATAATTACGAGAATAGCATTCTTCTTGATTATGTATATTCTAGATATCAAACCCAAAGTAGTGAAAATATACATGTTTTACCAAGACTAAGATGATACGGGGCCCCTGGGTGGCTCAGCTGGATAAGCAACAGACTTTAGCGCAGGTCATGAACTCACAGTTTGTGGGTTCAAGCCCCCCACTGGGCTCTGTGCTGACGACTCCGAGCCTGGATCCTGCTTCAGATTCTGTGTCTCCGTCTCTCTCTCTGCCTCTCTCTCTCTCTTTCTGCTCCTCTCCTGCTCATACTCTTGCTTCTTTCTCTCTCACAAATAAAAAACATTAAATAAAAAGACTAACATGATTGAGGAACTTAAGATTCTAAGAACAATGATTCTCACCAAAGTCTATGAAAGAACAGAGTGAGGTTTGAAAGAGGGCAGGCATATTAAAATTGAACTGCCTAAGGGCAGAGCGTGAAAGATAAAAGGGAAGCAAAAAATCTAAAATTGTCCTCAAACATATAGGCAAGGTGATTGTAACTAGAATTTGTCCTTACTGATGGCCCCATAGAAAATGCTCTAATTTTGACCAAACTGATCCTGAGTTGACATTTTATAGTTGGCCTTGTTATATCCTTACACACAATACAATATTTGGTACTATCAAAGAATATGTATAATATGGTTGTCAAACTCTCCATGATATTGTAATAGATGAAACAACTTGATAAACACTCAGTTTTTTCCTCTTCACAAGACTGAACAGTGCTATGATCATTTCCTTGATTGTTGTGAGGAAATAAGAAATCAGAAGCTGATCGCTTCATCTATGATCTCTCAGGTATTAAGCACTGTAGGAAGTTGGGAGAATATTTGGGGGTGCCTTTCACAGGCCAGTTTCTGTATCAAGTTCTTTTATACGTGTTACCGCTTTTAACCTTTCCTGTCCTGTGAGAAATTTGCAAAATGTAGAAACAGTCAGGTAAGAAAAAACCATTCTTATCTGTGTTCCAGAGTTCACTGTATTTAATCAGGCTGACTCACACTAACTAAACTCACAAAAAATGAAAATATATGCCAGCAGATAAATTAATATACTTATGAATTCACAGTGAGCAATACACCTTTCATGCAAACTGATACTGCTTGGGTGGCCAAAACATCAATTTGACAAACCAAATCACAGTCAGAAGTTTTTATTCTGCATGCAAATCACAATAGGGAAAGTGATTTTGCATGACTTAAAAGTTAGATGGTATTAGGCTATGGTTATTTATAGGTTTCTGTTGAAAAATGTCTCTCAGGGCACCTGGGTGGCTCAGTTGGTTAAGCGTCCGACTTCAACGCAGGTCATGGTCTTGCGGTTTGTGGGTTCGAGCCCTGCATCGGGCTCTGTGCTGACAGCTCAGACACAGTAGTCTGTCTTCGGATTCTGTATCTCCTTCTCTCTCTGCCCCTCCCCTGCTTGTGCTGTCTCCCTCTCTCAAAAATAAGTAAAATGTTAAAAATATTTTAAAATTTAAAAAAAAGAGAAAGATGTCTCTCATAAGCACCAAGATAGTTGAATTTTATGTCAGAACTCTAAGGGCACCTGGGTGGCTCAGATCATGATCTTACAGTTCATGAGTTCGAGCCCTGTGTTGGCCTCTGTGCTGTCAGCTCAGAGCCTAGAGCTTGCTTCAGATTCTGTGTCTCCCCTTCTCTCTGGCCCTTTCCCACTCACACTTCTGCCTCTCTCTCTCAAAAATAAACATTAAAAAAAATGAACTCTGTTTTCTCTATACAATGCAGAAGACAAACTGACAAACCTTCTCCCCCATTACTCAATTTTCTTAATCCATTTCTGACTCCTTTTCTTCCTCTTTCTCCTCTTTGACCTCTTCCTTCTATTTTATCTATTCTTTTATTTTTTTGGTATGGTAAAGTTATCTAATTATTGTGAAGTCTCCCACTGCCCTGGGGACCAGTCTCTATTTCTCTTATTCATAGAGAAATCTTATCTATGACCTTATTTTTTAATCATTTATTATCTATTAATTATTACCTAGGTTCATTATCTATTAATTATTACTTATGCTCATTGTTATCTGTCACACAGTTTGACGTTTACAAGGTGCATAAAGCAGGACTAATTTCAGTTTTACATAATCTAATAGGAAAACTCAAAATATCAGTGATATTAACATCATATCATTTTCTGAAGATAGTCCATAAAGATTATAGTAGTATTCAAGGCAGGCCCAGGTTCTTTGGGCACATCAGGAAACAATCTATTTCTGTTTTACCATCTTTGGTGATGGTGTCTGTCTCAGGGTTCCCTCATGGTCCTAGATGACTAGCAGAGAACTCTCCAGAGCAGTGCTTTCAAAACCACATAGTGCACATCATGAATGTGTCTCTGCGTAGAAAAGGTGGTTTGGTTTTACTCACCTCAGCTGGTACCAGTAAGAACAAGGAGCACCAGCGGATGTTTGTGGAATCCAGAGAGTTTGTCAGGAAACCTGAACTTGACTTCCCCTCCTCTACTTACTGGCTATGTTATACTACTCCCATAGCCTCAAAACCTTCAGTTTCCTCTTGTTTAGTATGGATATAACCTACCTGTTTAATGACGAATATTGAGGCAGAAAATCTACCTGTTTTTAGAAGTATATAGTGCAAAACAAGTCAACTGAATACACTTTTAAGCCATGCTATGTGTAAAAAAAAAATACTGTTATTTTTCCAAATCTAAATTAATCTTTACTCAGAGCACATTCCATCTGAGGAAGGAAGACACAATGTTCATAAATCATAAATTCGGGATATACTTAGTCAATCTCCCGACTGAAACAAGTCACTTCAGAATGTTCCCATCATAGGAATAAGCTAAGGTCCTCTTATATTATGGGTCTGCTCGGGTTGATCAGTATTTGTCCATACTGCTTCGTTAGGCCTCCAAGCTTTGTGGGATATTCTATTGCTCTCCAACTTCGGAACTACCTCTGCTAAAGACTCACCTCCAAAATTATTCCCACGTACAATCCCTTGCCCTCTCATCCATTTCTTCTTTCTCCAAACCTCCTATCAGCTGCGTGATCTTTATCTAGTCTGGACAACTTGGGAAACTTATTCTAACTGATCATATATATTTATAAATTATTTGGATCAGGACATTGGATTGCATTTGTAACTCAAAAAGATATATCCTTCAAAACTATTGTCTATGCCATTAGCTTCCAAAGTGTATGTATGTATATATGTATGTATCTATCTATCTATCTAAGTATATATATATATATATTTTTTTTAATTAGGAGTGTATGCTCTTTTTTATTTGATTTCTTAACACAAAAGATGTGTTCTGGAATTAAAAGGAAATACATTTTTCTGAGAAACAATAAATTGGGGGTGAGGGGCAGAATTTCTTCCTCGTTACATCTCTATGGCAACTCATTACATCCATTAAGGTCTCACTTTTTCATAACTCACAAAATAGTCAGCCGCAGTGAGCAGGGAGATGGAAAATTAGAAATTCTGTGCATACTAACACGTAGATATTATGTAGTATGAAGTTATATAAACATCTTTTTGCTAATTAAGAAAATGGAGAATTTTCATGAAATTGGCATAAATACAAGTAGAAATTATGAGTTAACCATAAATTTTGGTGAAAACTGATATTTTAAAAGCCTTTAAGTTCAACTTACATTTTTCATCCTGTAATTCAAGTGTGAATGATCCAAAAACACCTTAGTTCTATAATAGCCCTGTTATTTATCACCACAAAAATAGCTGACATTGTCCAGTTAGTCCAAATGTTAGGACAGAAAAAGAGTAATGGATAAAATTAATGGAATTGTTTTCATCCTTAATACTTATACCCAGTGGAATCAATTTTCTCATGCCATGTTATGGTCTGTGATATATGACCAACTCAGAGAAAGCAAGTAAGAGTAAAGATATATTTTCTCAGTTCCCCATTCAACTCAAAAAATGAAAAGTTTTTTTCTATGAAGACAACATTTCCAATTTCCAAAATCTATCAGATTTTTTAAGATCTGATCAATCTATCTTTTCCCACTGTCTATCCTATTTTGAAAAATAATTAAGGCACAGAATTAGAAATATGTAGCTCACGTAGGTATGAACTAATAGTGCCATTGTAATGAGTTATTATTAAACTCACACAAGGTTGGCCAGCAGCAATGCTTTCCTTTTCTCACAAACTTTCTTCTGTCTACTAATAAAAACATGAATATATGAAAGAATTTTTGCTGATACCTTCTCACCAAATTTATTTTTTTTATTATTTAAAATTTCTTTTTTAACATTTATTTATTTTTGAGAGACAGAGAGAGAGACAAAGCACTAGCAGGAAGGGGCAGAGAAAGAGGGAGACAGAATTGGAGTCAGGCTCCAGGCTCTGAGCTGTCAGCACAAAGCCCAATGTGGGGCTCGAACCCATGAACTGTGAGATCATGACCCAAGCTGAAGTAGGATGCTTAACCGACTGAGCCACCCAGACACCCCATCACCAAATTTATTAATAGCAAGCAAACATAGGACATTTCTTATGCAAGATCTGGGTGTTATTTCCAAAAATAACTTGGATTTATTATATTTACAAGTATTAGGTCTGCATTATTGGGTTTCTTCAACCCACATGAGATTATGTGTAATATGGTATGCTTACATTTTTAAGAGAGTGCCCTGGATTCTTAAATAAATCTGGAACTCAAACAATGGTGAAATAAATTTATTGGTCCAAGAACTACACAAATGAGAAAATACAGATCTAAAGAGATTAAGCAGATTTATGGCAGAGCTACAGTCAGAACTGACCTGCAAGCTAACAGTCTACATTTTCACAACACCAACTTGTATGTGTCACTTGATATACCTCACATTAAGTTCAATGTGTATCAAGGACATTGTGATAGTCACAAGCCAGTTTTTCATGAAATCCATTTTCTCTTAATCACAAGCACATGGTTACAATAATTTTTTTAAATGTTTTTAAACGTTAACTTATTTTTGAGAGACAGAGCGTGATCAGGGGAGGGAAGAGAAGAGAGGGGGGCACAGAATACTAAGTAGGCTCCAGGCTCGGAGCTGTCAGCCCAGAACTGTCAGCTTGAACTCATGAGCTGTGAGATCATGACCTGAGCTGACGTCAGCGGCTTAACCAACTGAGGCACCCAGGTGCCCCATGTTTACAATGATTTTATCAACTCTTCTCAGTTATGTGTAGCTGAGACTTTCATCTCTGGTCATTGGAATGTGGATAGAAGTGATAACCATACATCGAATGGGCCATGACAACCTCCCATTGAGGTTTCAAACTGTTTCTTCCCTTCCGTAGGATGAGGGTTGATACCAGGGGACTGGGGGCCACATGCACATGGAGTCACCTCTGTTGGCCTGAAAATCTGAATACTTTTGTGAAGCAGAGAGTCCATGGACTTTGGGGAATTCATAAATTCCAGAAATAATCCATTTTTATTTTTATTTTTTAAAAATGTTTATTGTTTATTTTGAGAAACAGAGAGTATGAGTGGGGGAGGGAGAGAGAAAGAATCCCAAGCAGGCTCCACACTGTCAGTGCAGATCCCCATGCCGGGCTCAATCCCATGACCTGGAAGATCATACCTAGCCGAAATCAAGTGTCTGACACTTAACTGACTGAGCCACTCAGGTGCCCCGAGAAATATCTATTTTTGGAATCCACACAAGAAGAAAACAAACCTCATTGAGTGAAACTACTAGGATTTGTGAGTTTAATTGTTACAGATATGGCATTATTTTAGGTAATGCAGACATATAAAGGGTACCATCTAAAAACAGAATTAAGGCTTTTAGTTTCTGACTGCTATTATACATTGTATTTTAAATGAGAAAAATATAATCAATTGTACTTAAAATCTATTTGATTGTTTCCTCAAGAACACTGCTTGTAAAAGAAATAGATCATTTAAATAAGAAAAACCAACAAAAATACTTCCAGGGATTTTACTTAAGACACCAGCAAGTTGTGTATGGAGAAATCAAATCCAAAAACGTCTTTTAGAGGATGAGATTTTTGCATTTGTGTCAAAATGGATGAACGTAGAGAATAATACTCTGAGTGAAATAGGTCAGACCTGAGAAAGACAAGTACCTTACGATTCCATTCATGTGGACTCTTAAAAACAAAACCAATGAACAAGGAGACAAGGAAAGAGCAGAACCAGACCTATAAACACAGCAAACTAAAGGGGATGATTACCAGAGGGAAGGGGGGAAGGGGACAGGTGAAAGGGAGTGGAAGGCACAGGCTTCCAGTTATGTTACATATAAGTCACAAAAATGAGAACAACTTTGGGAATGTGTCAATGATATTGTAATAGCATTGCATGGTGACAGAGGGTAGCTACACTTGTAGTGAGCAGAACATAATGAATCAGCTTTGGGGCGCCTGAGTGGCTCAGTGGATTGAGCATCCGACTTCCTCTCAGGTCATGATCTCACAGTCCGTGGGTTCGAGCCCCATGTCGGGTCTGTGCTGACAGTTTGGAGCCTGGAGCCTGCTTCAGATTCCGTATCGCCCTTTCTCTCTGACCCTCCCCTGCGCACTCTCTCTCTCTCTGAAATAAAATTTAAAATAAAATAAAATAATAAAATAAAATAAAAGAAAATAAAATGTCACTTTCATTCACTGGTATTAAGTAAATTTAAGTTAATTAGAACAGTATGAAAATTATATGAAAAAATTATTTACTATAACATGATGTGACCATTAATGATTCAAATAAATTATGGTTGTATTTAGGAATTCTTACTGGATATAGGGCATTATTAATCAATGGCTTACTGATGAATCCTGCAAAAACAATACATGTTCATTATTTTCCTTAATTATAATCTCAAACATATGTCACCTTGGGTGTTGTGGATTGGAGATCTGCTGTATCAGGCTAACATCTGCACATACTGGCCTAAAGGGAACCTTGCCTGGGATACCCATGGAATGTGAACACTATTTCCTGGTGCCTTAACAAAAGTGGTAGGTATGTATTTGTCTAAGCTTATAGCGGTGAGAAGCCTAAAGGTGAAGACCCTGACATTCCCATTTACTAAGTAGCAGAAGGACGAACGATGACAATAGCCACCAGGGTAAAAGGGGATCCAATTTCCACTTTTCTGTGCATTTATGTACTTGAGTATGTATACATGTATCATCTAAGTTTTTCAAACAGTATTTGTATATAGTCAATTTTTGTTTAGTATTGGAGCTTTGATCAATGTATGAGAGAATGACCAATAATGCTACAGAAAATAAACAAAAACCATAATTAACTTCACTGGAAAAGGAAGACCCTTGTTAAACATATAAGATAATCAGAATAAAGTCTAGAATATGAAAAAATGATACTATTTTACCTATAACATATATAATTAAAAACAATATTATTAGTATTGGAAGGACAGAATAATAGGTAATAATATTTAAGTGAAACTGCCCATAGAAATGGCATAGCAATTAAGTGTCCATCAACAGATGAATGGATCAAGAAGATGTGGTTTATCTATACCATGGAATACTACATGGCAATGAGAAACAATGAAATCTGGCCATGTGTAGCTACATGGATGGACCTTGAGGGTGTTATGCTGAGCGAAATAAGTCAGGCAGAGAAGGACAAATATCATATGTGTGCACGTATAGGAGGACTAGGAGGAACTTAACAGAGGACCAATCGGGAGAAGAAGGGGGGAAATGATGGGGGAAAGGGAGAGAGGCAAACCATGAGAGACTCTTGAATGCTGACAAAAACTGAGGACTGATGGATGTGGGGGGGAGGGGGGGATGGGCATGGAGGAGGGCACTTTGGGGATGAGCACTGAGTGTTATGTAGAAACTAATTTGACAATAAACTATTTGTAAAAAAAAAATGGCATAGCATTGACATTATTTTTCAAATGTGCAGTAAAATATTCTAAAAATATATATATATGTGGTCTATTGAAAAAAGAAATGAGCCCAACTCTCTTCATTCTTCTTTTTTCCACAATCTTTGGGATAGAGTTTTGCAACATTTCACTAGAAGAGGTGGATTCATCTTCTCACCCTGAAGCCTATGGGAAAGTTGCTTGCTTCTCTTGTTTCTCAGACTCCTACACGTGCCACGAGAATCAGCTTAGGATAACTTCGTGAAGGATGAGAGATCATAGAAACAAACTAAGGCAGCCTACTTGTCCTAGCCAAACCTCAAACTTGTGAGAGAGGTCAATCAGCCAGTATCAGTAAGTACTAAAGAATGAATGTTTGTGCCCCATCTAAAATCCATAGATGGAAATCCTAACCTCCAATATGATGGTATTGGAAGGTGGGGACTTTGGGAGACGATTCGATCATGAGCTTTCAGCCCCCATGAATGGTATTTGTGCCCTGATTCATGAGACCATACAGAGCTTTCTTGCTCCTTCTGCCATATGAGATCATAGCAAGGAGATGGCCAACTGTGAACCTGCAAGCGAGCCGGGACCAGACAGGGAATCTCCCAGCCCCTTGACCTTGGAGTTCCCAGACTCCAGAACTGTGAGAAATAAATTTCTTTGCTTGTAAGCCATCTAGTTTATGGTATTTTTATTAAAGCAGCCCAAACGGATTAAAACAGTAAGTCTTCTTAGCTGTTCTACAATGACTGTAGACATGCCACTGAGTCCAGCTGTGTGCGGCCAAGAACTTGGGAGTGATTAGTTACACCATATTCCTGTGGCTCTGTGTAACTGAAACAGAGTCATAGGTTTGCTATCACTACACTGTGTGTCTGAAGAGCCTTTAACTTTATTGTATACATTCTTTCCCAACACATGCAATCAGCTTGATACTGAAGATGAAGAACTCCTCAAAATGAATCACTTTATTTATCAAATAAGTTATAAGTAAAAGGAACACAATTGTGAGGTAAAACCTACAACCTTACAGATTTAAGGCACATTTCAACAAAATGCAATATGCGACTGTGTTTGGGTCCTAATTTTAATAAACAAATATTAAATGAAAGCATTCATGACTTAGAGAGATTTAAAACAGAAAACTATTGATAATGGCTTAGTGTATTAATGGGATTGTGACGATGGGATTGTGATTATGTTTTTTAAAAAATAATCCAATCTTGGGGCACCTGGGTGGCTCAGTCGGTTGAGTGTCTGATTTCAGCTGAGGTCATGATCTCACAGTTTGTAGAATTGAGCCCCACATTGGGCTTTGTGCTAACAGCATAGAGCCTGCATTGGATCCTCTGTCTCTCTCTCTGCCCTTCCCCACTCGCTCTCTCTCAAAAATGAACAGACATTAAAAACATTTTTAAATAATCCTAATCTTTACAAGGTGCATACTGAAATATTTTTGAGGATGTGATGATATCTTTGGAATTTGCTCAAAATAATCCAGTGTGATATTGGTTGCAAAGTGGGTTGTACTAAAGACCAAGATTTCTCAAGCTGTAAAGCTTAAAAATCATTTGGGAATCTTGTTAAAATGCAGACTGGGACTCAGTACTTCTGTAGTGGTACAGTGAGAGTCCACATGTCTAATGAGCTGCTAGATGATGGCAATGCTACTTCCCCAGAACACACGTTGAGTAACAAGGTTATAGATGAAATGAGGGGCCATGAATTAGTATACCCAAGTAGTGGATATATGAGGCTTCAGAGAACCATTCTCCCTACACTTATATATTTGTTAATTTCTCACAATATAATCAAAATTGTTTAAAATATTTCTAATTTAACTGAACAGATAATATCAAATTGCCACTGGAATAGTAGCATCTTAAGTTGTGTTTTTCTCACTGACTTGAGGTATAAGTATTCCAAGAAATGAACCATTGAGACATACAAGAGCTCATGAAGCATTTGTGAAGGCGGTGTTATTTTCACTTTGGTCTTGGTGAGTAGGTAAGAGTCGGATGTGTGGGATGAGGGAATGAGAGGGTGCAGCATTTCAGGAGATAGAAACTGCTTTAGTAAATGCATTAAAACAAGACTGAACATAGATTATACAGGTGATTATACAGAAGATGCCTATCTTGCATACTAATTGAAAGAAATTTACGAATGTGCTAGGTTGCCATGGAATTTAAGAATTCAAGATATATATATATTGTTGCTTTCATTGTGGGGCATAGTGATCAATTGGGAAAGAAAACAAACCAGGACCATAATTTAATTAACCGCAAGATGGCGCCAAAGCCCCTCCTGACCATCTCACAGTTTGAATTTTCTGCCCCCCTGGATGAAATCTGAAGTAGAATCAGAGCATAAAATAGAATCTCCGTGCTTTAAGCAAGTAGTTAAAATAATTAAAATTTGAACCTAGCTGTTACCAAGAATGATTTAATCATGAAGGAACTCATGCATTTTAATCACTGATATTAAATGCATTTATTAGTTCACATTAAGTGACAGAAAAAGTACATATTCACATTTGATAAGTTTATTCTTCGTTAAACACCTTGGCCAAACTTCAGATAAAGTTTTATTGGCAGCACTAATAATAATACCTCTAAGACAAATTCTGCATGTTTATTTATTATATCCATTATTGGAAATGGTTTTTGAATACCTTTTCAAAACTGATGAGTCAGATAAAAAAAAAACAACACAAAAAACAGGTGATTTCCTAAAACTTTTCATAAAAGAATGAACCTAATTTTTATAAAAGACTGTGTGATTTAAGCATCAAAATATATTTCTGAATAAACATATTTTATAATTAGATTTATTGGATTATGTTTTGACCATACAGAGGTCACTTTAGCCCTATTTTTAGGTGCTTAATTTTTCCATGCTCAATTTTTCAACACACTAGGAAGTGGGAGGTTGGCAATCCCATTAAGCCATTGCTATTAATGAGCTACATGTGTAACTTGTCCAAAAATTTCAGTACCAACAAATAAATTTTAAGATTCTTTATTGTGATTTTTACTACATGTTATATAATGTGTGATTTGAGTGAAACGTAATGAAATAAAAATACATAAGACATAAATTTGAAAGGATGTATGATGAGGACTGTTAAATGTGGAAGAAGATTCTAGCTAAGCTGTAAGATTCTTTATTGGAAATTATGGTTGATGGTTGATTAGTTAGTTATTAGCTGGAAATTTCGTTACCAATGACAATAAAAGAAGAAGCCATAATAACACAGGGTTGGAAGTAAATTTAAGGTAAAGTTGAGAGAGCATTTGAACATTAGTCTTTTGAGAATCGGGCACTAAAGAAATAAAACTAGGAATGCATCTTTGTTGGGAATTCAAGAAAAGAAACAGTTTAAAATATTGGATTTACAATGCAGGTAAAATGAGATATAAGAGTGACTTGCTTTCCAAATTTGGGCTTATTTATATACTGTGGCTTAATAGCAAAATGAGCTTTTAAAATAGGAAGTAATATGTAGTTTTTAGTGTCTTCTGTGATTTCATAGAGAAAATATATATCATTTTTATTCTTCAGGGATGAGCTATAATATATTTAAATATGTATAGTACAGCCCCTGGGTGGTTCAGCTGGTTGAGCTTCAGACTCTTGATTTCAGCTCAGGTCATGATCTCACAGTAGGTGGGTTTGAACTGCCAGTCCGGCTCTGGGCTGAATGTGCAGAGTCGGCTTGGGATTCTTTCTCTCCCTCTCTTTTTGCCCCTCCATCTTCATACACATGCATGCTCTCTCTCTCTCTCTCTCTCTCTCTTAAAATAGGTCATTAGAGGAGCCTGGGTGGCTCAGTCGGTTAAGCATCCGACTTCAGCTCAGGTGATGATCTCACAGGTTCGTGGGTTTGAGCCCCATGTCAGGCTCTGGGCTGACAGCTAGTTCAGAGCCTGAAGCCTGTTTCGGATTCTGTGTCTTCCTCTCTCTCTGACCCTCCCCTGCTCATGCTGTCTCTCTCTCTCTCAGAAATAAATAAAACATTAAAAAATTAAAAAAATAAATCATTAAACATTTAATATATATATATATATTACTATGAAGTGAAAATTATGTAACTCAAAATGATATGAGAAGTATTACCATGGAACACCAATCAGAACTGAATTTGGAACTTGAAAAAGAAACACTTTATAACTTAATATTTTATGGAGGAAAAGACAAACTATGGCATGGTAAAGAATTTTAGATCCATGTCTTTAATAAACATTGTAAGTACTCAGTAATCACAATTAAAATTGCAAGGCAATTGGATATTTCTAATTAATAATGATAATTTTTAAGTAACTAAGATATTTTATTTAGTTAATAAATAAGCAATTTACTAAAGTGCTTAGCAAACGTGTTTCATTAAAAAAATATTAGGATAATCAGCTTGTGCCTCCAGTCCTAAATTTAAATAGAGGAGACCAATTAGTAAGTTTATTTTTCACAGAAATTCACACATAGCACATATTACTTTTTCTATGAGCAGTAGGACTGCTGGATAGTGAGGCATTTCAACCTTAAATGTGATAAAATAAATCAAGAAATGATGAAATAGATGAATAAAATATAAAAAAATGAAATTATGAAGTTTTTTTAACCAATAGGATAGAATGTTTATATTTCTCCAAAGTTTTCTGATTTTTTTTCCTTATCCATTACTCAAAATCAAATCATAATGTCTTTGATGACAAGGTAATATTGTTTAAACACACCTAAGCTCCACCTTGGCCAACATAACGCACTCTCACTACTTAGGGGAGACTCGGTGGCAAATGATCCCTTAAATAGAATGAGATGCCCTATCATTTATTATTTTGTGTTTGGTTAGAAAAGAAAGTTGGAATCCTTTATACAGTGAGAATACTTTATGAAGAAACCTGTACATAATGAGAAGCGTGTTGTTTGGAGCAGCCAAATCAGTACGGAATATTTCAGTAGCAGGAATTTTGTTTTACTTTTGTTAAGACAAAAGTATTATGGCAGATGTGGTATTTGGAGAAACTAGAGATCCAATGGCATTTGTCCCCAAATTATAAAACTCATTTATGCTTGGTTTAAAATTGGTAAGATACATTGCTCCCAAACTGTGAGCACATTGCCCTGAAACCACATGTTTGTAATTCATCATTTTTGACCAAGAGTTGAATTCTGTTCAATAAGTGGAACTCACATATGTAGTATTGTTACTGCTCAGTAGAATCTTTGCGTGGGGATGGGTTTCGGGTGGCGATTTCCATGTTCAGTAAGTTACCCATTTTTTAAGGTATTGTTCAGAAGACGTTGTCTTATAGCCTTTGTTTATATTTTCCTCCTTAGAGCTATGGATTTAATTTTCTTTTTTTTTTTTTTAATGTTTTTTATTTATTTCTGAGAGAGAGAGAGACAGCGTGAGCAAGGGAGGGTCAGAAAGAGAGGACAACACAGAATCCGAAGCAGGCTCCAGGCTCTGAGCGAGCTGTCAGTACAGAGCCCAACGCCGGGCTCGAACCCACGAACCGTGAGATCATGACCTTTGCCTAAGTCGGACGCTTAACCAACTAAGCCACCCAGGCATCCCAATTTAATTTTGTTTCTTGAGCTTTTCATTAGGTTTGAAAGTATTACAGAATTATTTTTCTTTATTCTATTAAAATACGTGTGAGTCAAATTAATTTATACTGTTAGACTTTCATGCCTGAAATTCCTAATAATATCGTATATCTGTGAACAACACAGGTTATATTTCAAAGAACAGTTTGTAGGATCCCCTTTAGTATCTAATGTAAACTAATTCCAAAGTATAAGCCACCGCCAAAAATCTTTTCCTATTGTGCTGATCAACTGGAGACAGTAAAATAAAAGCTATAAAATTCAATACATGAGAACCTGACAGAGTTTAATCTTCTCTTTTCATTATTGTATACGTACTCGTGGTACAAGTGGGGAAGTTTAAGGGAAAAGAATGGAGTCATTATTTGCTATTTAGAACACTATAATCCTTCTAGAAAATTAAAGATCTGTGTGAAAGGGAAAAAAAGTCAAATTTTCATCCAATTTTGTTTTCTACCCTGTAATTTAAAATCTGCAAAATAGAGAGGGAGGCAGAAAGATGGAAACATCCAAAGTTGTTCATATTCATTCTCTCTATCACTACTTAAATAAATTATAGATGTTTTTACCTATTAGCTACTGTATCTTCTGTTTTTAGTTTTGGAAAGAAAAATTATTAACATTGATAAATAGTTCACTTAAACCTATGGAATGCTTTTATTAAAACTTTCAATTTCTGAGGCACCTGTTTGACTCAGGTGATAAGCATCCTACTTTTGGTTTTGGCTCAGGTCACGAATTCAGTTTGTGAGTTCGAGCTGCAGTGCTCGGTGCTGACAGCACAGAGTCTACTTGGGATTCTCTGTCCTTTCTCTGTCCTCCCTCTTGTGCTATCTCTGTCTCTTAAAATAAATATTTTTTAAACTTAAAAAAATTTCATTCTCCTTCTGAAAAATATACATAAAGGTATATTAAATTTTTCAGTTAGACTAGAGTTAAAAGGAAAATGCATTGCTAGCTGCCATACAGACAAATATTGAGGTTTATTTGAATCATTTAAAATCAATTCATAGATTTCATCTTAGAAATAATGAGACCATTATTATCACTTAAATAATGAAATCACAAGATAATGAAGAGATAAAATTCAAAGTAATCATTCTAATTAATTTAATTTTCCATGATTACCGTTTAGAGAAATGTTTACAATGGTTACCTTTCTTAAAAAGAAATATCAATTAGAGATGTACAACTCCCCTCAAAATACGTTTTCATCTTTAAATAAACTAGACAGACTTCCTAATGCTATGAGAATTGTTTCACGTTTAAATGTCCAGAAATAAAATCTTGAAAGAAACAAGATCCTTATAGAATGATGCTTCTTAGAAAAACAAATGAAATGACTTTCTTAATCACTGTTATTAGGCATTTACATTGCTGAATGAATGAACAAATGCATACCTCTCATGATAGAAAATACTCTCAGAAAGGAAAAATAAAAACTTCCACTTAACACTAGGTTTTATGCCTTTTGGGTCCATGTCATTATCATTCCTTATTAATGTTTCTTTTTTTTTAATTTTTTTTTTTATTTATTTCTAGGAGAGAGAGAGAGAGAGACAGCGTGAGCAGGGGAGGGTCAGAGAGAGAGGGAGTCACAGACTGAAACAGGCTCCAGGCTCCGAGCTGGCAGTCAGCACAGAGCCCGACGCGGGGCTCGAACCCACGAACCGCGAGATCATGACCTAAGTGAAAGTCGGACGCTTAACCGACTAAGCCACCCAGGCGCCCCTCCTTATTAATGTTTCTGAATGGTTTTTACTCAAAGAAAGTCCATTTTTTAAAATCAGTTCTTTTTGTTTAAACTAAAACCCCACAAAACTAATCATCAATATTTTAAACCAATTATATTAGTTATGAAGTGCATTTCTATTGCTACTTCCTTCATCCTTGCTTGGGAAAAGTGAAGACTTTTTTTTTACATAGTAATGACTAAAATATATACTCCAGAAATCAACACATTAGGATTATACTTAATGAATTAGCCTTTACATCTATCTTTCTAAATTGTCAGAGCTCAATGACTATTAATTCAGCCACTATTTATTGTTTACTGTATTCCAAGCTTTCATAGAAGTTCTGAAAATATAATAAATTAATTTAAAATACTGAAAAAATAAAACCAAATAACAGAAAACAGAATGTACCATGTGAATAGGCATTTCAGTATTTTGTTGTAAATAAAGAATAGCAAGGAGCAAATTATCATAGTATGCTCCACTATTTTCTGTTTGGATTAGGCCACTGCCTATGGAAAAAGCACTCACAGACCTTCAAGCCAATAACCAAATAATCAGTGATCAATATCTAGATGCTAAAAAAAAAAAAAAAAGGCTATAAAAGCCTGTAGGAAATACTGTTGAAAGTATTACACTATAGCTCGTTCAGAAAAACATAATAATCCCTGATCTCTTGTGGAAAGTAACAGTAGTGCTCCTGTATTTCTTATAATGGGTTCTTTCTCCAAATATTAGGTTACTCTATACTTTAAGAATTTAGGTCTTAATGAATTACTAATATAAAGGCAACATCCTTCTGCAAATAGTTATTATATGCTCTTAAGGTTAGAATGAAATATGAACGAAGTTTAAAAAAATTGTTTTTGATGTTTCATTTATTTCTGAGAGAGAGAGAGAGAGAGAGAGACACACAGCATGGGCAGGGGAGGGTCAGAGAGAGAGGGAGACACAGAATCTGAAGCAGGGCTCTGAGCTAGCTGTCAGCACAGAGCACGATGCGGGACTCGAACCACGAACCGCGAGATCATGACCTGAGCCGAAGTCGGACGCTTAACCGACTGAGCCACCCAGGCGCCCCTGAATGAAGTTTTAAAATACAAAAGGCAAACTCTAAATTCCCAATTATGCATGTAGTTAACAGAGAAATCCGACTTGGAAAACTCATTTGTACCTTTGTCTCCTTAATATTTTCTGATATCAAGTAAGTATACTTTTCATTTTTCAAAATTAATTACGTCTTGATTGCCTAATCAATATATTCAAATCTTAATATTTCATTAAGAGTAAATATCCAAAAATCACGGACTATTCTGTCTGCAGCAGTCAAGGTTATAGTTATCTCTCTAGAGTACCACAAAAGACACTCCAACGCATAAGGTGGCAGGGCCCTAAAAACAATGGCAAATTCTCTAAGCAACTTCCTGGAAATTAAAAAAAAAAAAAATCTTTATGCATTTCCATTATAAAGGGGATTAGCAGAGATTTTAGAAAGTTTCACATGAATATATTGTCATCTTCATCAGAACTAGATGTCCCATCTTTTTCTATTAGAGTGACAAAGGTGTTTTATTTCACTCCTTTTGGCAGAAAGAGTAACTTCTTGACTAAAGGCCCAGTTGTGTATTGATTTTTCTGTTGCCCAGAATCTTGGGAATTATAATTATATTTCCAAGTGTGTAACATGGTTAAACATCACCCTGGCAGCGGCTTATGAAAGATCTTAATGAGCCAATTAGTACACATCATCTCTCAGGTAAGAAATCAAGAAAAGAGGGGTGCCTGGGTGGCTCAGTCGGTTAAGTGTCGGGACTATTGGTTTTGGCGCAGGTCATGATCTCACGCTTGGTGAGTTCAAGCCCCGCATGGAGCTCTGTTCTGATAACATGGTGCCTGTTGGGATTCTCTCTCTCCCTCTCTCTCTGCCCCTTCCCTGCTCACAATCTCTCTTGAAATAAATAAATAAATGTACAAAATTGTTTTAAATTAAAAAAAAAAAGGACAGAAAGAAAATTTAATTCTCTTCTTTTTAAATATATATTTGACAGCCAGGTACAAGAATTGGGGGGATATTATATCTCTATTACCTGTTAATGTCACTGTTCTTACCTTTATTCTCTTCGATAATCAATAGTTAATCATTGGTTTTAATGTTTATACTAATCAGTGATTTTTTTTTTTTATAATAAAGTTAACAAGAAATAACCAGACTCTAAATTTGGTTAGTAGTGTGGGTCTTTCAACAATGCAATCCATAGCAATATGAATGAACCATAATACTTTATAATATAGACTTTTTATTTTTAGATGTTATTTATTTTGAGACAGAGAATGAGCAGGGGTGGAGGAGGGGGTGCTGAGAGACGGAGCTTTCAGCTAAAATCACAGAGCCCCATAGGGGGCTCTAACCCATGAACCCTGAGATCACGACCTGAGCCGAGATCAAGAGTCCAAGGCTTAGCTTTAACTGACTGAGCCACCCAGGCCCCTCTAGCTATTTTTTTGATAATAACTTTGCAAAATCCCATCTCTTCAAATGCATACATATAATACTGCCTTATCGAGTGTCTTGAAATGGGTAATTGTTCAGTGACCTATAAGTATGTTAGTCCTTAATATCTTTACAATAATATTTTAGAAGGGAATGAGTGATAAGTAGAAAATGTGAGGTGATTATTCTTCTTTGCCTCATTACTTAAAATTTATTATAATTCTGTGTTTTATCCTAGGTCTCACATTTATATTGATATAAGTTAAGCCTCAAAAGAACTTGTAGGAAAAAAAAAAAAAAAAAGAACTTGTAGGAAAACAAGACAGATTTTTAGAACATAGAAAGTATACTAAGGTAATATATTGCTTGAATTGGGATGATGGGGTAGGCAAAATAACAGCCTCTGTTATATATATATAACATACACATACATATATATGTGTGTATATATATATATATGTATATATGTGTGTATATATATATATATGTATATATGTGTGTATATATATATATATGTATATATGTGTGTATATATATATATATTTACCAGATTGTGTAATTAATTGGAAGTGAAGGAGTGCCCAGTGGAATTTGAACCTTTCTCCTTTTCCTCCATCCTATCATCATAGCCAGTAATTATTAACAGATGTGACAGGAGATTATAAGTCTTAATTTCTCCTTAGCACTATTTTCCGCCTTTTCAATTTATTTATTTTGTTTTGTTTCATATTAATGCTCACAGAGCCACTTTCTATATTAAAAAAGTTCTACTTTATCTCTAAAATCATAATAAAAGACCACATTCATGCACAGCTTAGATAGCCATTAAGATTATATACTAATATATAAGTCCATGAATCAACACAGAAATAAACTCTTCCAATTTCCTCACTCCTGAAGGTGAGATCAACTACAAACTATAAGAATGAAGTAGAAAGTAAACCATTAGTATTTTTGTTGGATTGACTGTGTCTAAATATTTAAATGTTTGAATAAGACATACATTCTTTTAGTTCAGTTCCTGAGAACTGAATAATATATGCAGTTTTTTCAAGAATAGAGAAAAAAACAGAGAGAGAGAGAGAGTGCAGGAGAGAGAAGAAGAAAGAGAATGAATTAGTTAATGCCTCACGTCAAGGGATTATTGGTATAATTAGAGACTCAAAACAAACACATTATATTGTGGAACCTCTGTTTCTCTAAAGGGTAATAATCTAGGGAGCAATCAGAGCAAATGAAAATGGGGGAAAGATGTTGGCAACAGACCATAGAAGTCATGCATCAAACATGTTATGGATGAAGAAAGCAAATCAGGAAGACATTTTAGACAGGGGAAGGAGAATGAGTAAGTACATGTAAAATGGCATAAGGAAAGGTTTGACTAGATTGTTTTGGACAAGTCATTCTATGAGATAGTGTTATTGCCTAATTTGGGGAAATGGTTAATGGAGCAGAACCTGGGATTTATGAAAGAATTTTAATTGAATTAAACAGAATATGTGCATCCACACAAACACCTTGAAAACAGGAGCAAAATGATTAATAATGCAGTCGGGAAATTATTCAATTTTTGAATGTGGCAAAGAGATCACGAGGGGACCAATTAAATATGCATATGATTGAAATCAAATGCTTATTTTGAAATATATGAATTAGAGTTGAAAAATATGCAACATCTAAAAAAAATGGCCAAAAAGAATTGTGGCATCACCAATTGGTGACCAGTTTTTATAAGGTTAAGTATCATTCTAAGAAGATTGATTCCTAATAAGGAATTTAGATCTATTTGAATACTGACTATGCAATTCTCTAAGTTTATTCTATAGTACATTTTTTTCTTTTGCCAGAGGTAACTATTTGAATAGTCTCAGTGTACTTCAGACTGAGTAGTTTTCTCTGAAAACAATCATTCTTTTGGCAAAAAATAATGAATTATGTATGAGAATATGAAAATAGACTAATTCACTTAGTACTATTATTTTAGAACATTCTAAATATTGAATATGGGAAATGTACACATATATAAAAATAATATATATCATAAATAAGTATATATGATATATAAAATATACATATATGAAAATATAATGCTTTCAACTAAATAATGTCCCATTATATATAATATAAATAAAATATAACATAAATAAGTGATAATATACAATTATGTATATATAAATTATACATATAATCTATTTTACATTATTAAACTGAAGCAATTACATATAGCTATGTTATATATATGCATTTAAATACGTCCTTGAGGTTTTAATTACCTCAAGGTGGCTCCCCCAATTTTATGATTATTAATATTCATTAATATAAAACATATGACTAATTTTAGGATATTTTAAGTATAGTTCTTTACATCAAGACATACTTTAAAAGAATTTATAACATTAACATATGTATAATTCTTCAAAATGATTTATAAAGAAATTATTGCCAAACACACTTCTGTGGTACAATCATATTTATGTTAGAGACATTTATTTTATAAAGGTAACTGGTTCACCTATTAACCTGAGCAGACTATACTACATTTAATGATAAGGAAAACAGATATTTGGGTAAGGTCTTCATCCATCAGTTTTCTCATTGCTTTACCTACAGAGGATATTATCTCTAAATAATACAAAGTAAGGCAAAAATAAAAGAAAATGGTAAATTGCAAAAACATCTGAAAATATTAAGTGGCTAGTGGTACCACACTTGGATTTTATGGAGAGTGTGTATAAAACATTTGTTAATTATCCTGATTTGTTGATGTCTGCCATCCATAACACTATTTACAAGCACAATAAGCATATTTAAACTAGTGTTGATTTTTCCTATCTGGATCTGAGCAGTGTTTGGTCTTCCCAAATGCTAATTATTGAGAAACATAAAGATGTTTATTGTTATAATAAAGCCATTAATATAATTCACAAGGTTTTCTATAGTATATTGTCTACAAATAATATTGACTCTTTTAATTTCCAGGGCCATTGAATGCAAGTGATTATGGAGGAATTGCCCTGTCATGGTCATGAATAAATCATATTCTATGCTCCACTGGACAACATCTCTTAAAATTATATTGGAATCTATAAATATGATCTGGACAAAGGATGGAAGCATTTATGGTAGGGTAATGACAGTATGATAGTAAAGCCAAATAACAGAACAGCAAGTTAAGAGATCTATGGTCTTAAGTCTGATCTTTGACTAGGTATGTGTTTGTTGAGATACCCAATGGCTGTTTTCCCTGTTTTATAAAGCTAAGGGATATACAGATTTTCTAATGGTCTTTTCAACTTAACTGGGGTTTTAAAGTATATTGTATGCAAATACAAGTTCATTGATTAGCTCAATTAATTTAAATTAATTTGCTGAAAGCCTACTCATTTTAAACAGTGAAAGCTACTTTTGCGGGAAAATAAAAATAAAAATAATCTATTAGTTTATTCAGGACCTAACTTACACTAAGTTTTTTAATACAGTTAATTTATCTTTGAGTTTCCAGTTTTGCTTACATGATATCATATGACCCAGTTTGGTTGGTTTCTGACTTAGCTAGTTATTAATATGCTTGGTCCTGTGGGTATTTAACTCCTGGATGAAAGCAGAGTTGCTGAAAGGTTAAATAAGATTTGTTTACATGAAACCTGTAAGTGAAATGTGGTCATCATGAATATTTATGACAGTGTGACTGAGTTACATAGTCCTTCTAGAAAGATTTTATTTTAAAATATTATGCAAAGAGAGTACAGATAATGTGCAGAAGACCAAAATTTCCTACAGTTTTTTGGAATGTGATAATAAAGATTTTTTGTTTGTTTAAAATTGCACTGAAAGATTATAATAAATACCATACTTCTTTAAACTTAATTTTGATCTTCTGTTTTGTACATACATGTATGAAAACTGATTTGCTATCATATCTATTTATCATGTATCTATCTATATGTAAATATATATACATACCTTTGTATGCATTAGCTATTTACAAATGTATCATTTTAGTTTCAGTGTTTCTTAATTAATGATTCTTAGTTCTTTATTTTTCCCTGCACAAAAATTATTTTCCCTATTTTCCCCTATTACATAGTATTTGTGAGAATTTCTCATATCAAGCTTTAAAGTATATGCAAAATCCATATCCTGTTAGGTAGTATATAATTTTTGAGTTAAAAAATTCTTAAAGCCTCTGAGTCACATATTTCTAAATTTTAATCTGAGTATTACCACTTCTTAACTATACAACCAAGGACAAAACTCTGAACTGCTAAAATTCAAGCATTTCATCAATAACATGGAAATTAGAAGAGTATAAAATTTATACAGATTTTGTAAAGACAACATAAATTCATAGTAAATACTGATGTTATCTTGGGTAATGAACATGCTGAGAAGCTATATATACAAACAGGCATTGGCCAGCACATCTAGAAGAATAGAATTCTGACTCACAACTGCAGCAACTTGGCCAGGGAACCAAGCCCGTTATCCACACTAACCAGCTTAGGAAGCCAGTTTGCTGTAAGTCAGACTTGCAGGAAGCCCAGTTTCTTCCTTGTAACAATCTAGTAAGGTAAGAATAACTTCTATAACAATTGGTCTAAAATGGCCAGAGATTGATTAATAACTGGCAGCTTTCTTGATTTTTGTCCTCCCTTCCAACTTAGACTCAACCAGAGAAAACCAAATATGCACCCCTCACCAATCACATCGGATACCTTGCTTCTAGTGAGCCTGCCTCCAGCTACTCCATGCCAACAGCCTCTAACCAGGACACACCTGAAGTCTTTCCTTTGTTCCCCTGCAAGGCTTCCCATTCCCCCGCCTGCCTGTGAGTTTCTGCTAAAATCCAAGTGACGGTGGTGGATCCCTTGCCACAGCAAGATGTAAATAAATCATCTTTGCTCTTCTCATTTAGTCTTTGTTTTTGCCCTGTATAAGAGATAACATTAAAAATCTTGACATCATTGTGCATTACATAGTATATGACAATATATACATTGAATATACTGTTGGAAAGCATTACTGTATATGCATAATCTCATAATTTTGCTTCTATAATAACAAGTAGCTTATATAATTAACGGGATGAAAGAGTGGTGGCACTCATCTAATATATGAAAACACATTACTCCAATTAATCATCTAGATTGTAGTGCAGTTCTTACCTAGGTTATGTTCAGAAGCTCCAATTAGTGCTCTGACCAGTCTAATAAAATTAACAAGTTGCCTCTGATTGGCTTACAGACTGGCTAGAGGCTAATACCACAGAAATGTCTGCATGATTTTCATGGGACTTACCCTTATTCTTTCATTCACTCAGTAATTATTGAATGGCTACTACGTATGTGATAGGCACTTTTGTATCCATAAATAAGACAAAGTTCCATGCTATCATACAGTTTACCTGAGGAAACAGGGATACAAGACACCAAACAAAAATAAGAACAATTTTAAACATTATATGGGGCACCTGGGTGGCTTAGTCAATTAAGCGTCTGACCGGCTCAGGTCATGATCTCACGGTTCACGGGTTCGAGCCCTGTGTCGAGCTCTGTGCTGACAACCAGCTCAGAGCCTGGAGCCTATTTCAGATTCTCTGTCTCCCTCTCTCTCTGACCCTCCCCTGCTCACGCTGTCTTCCTCTCTCAGAAATAAATAAAAAAACATTATATGATATAGCATGTTAAGATGGGCTATGTTCCATAGATAAAAAGGTGCTTCTGGGTGAAGGAAATAGGTTATTTTTGGGAAAGGAGCCAATGCCTAACCTCAAGTATTCAGGGTAGACTCCACTTAGAAGATGATGTTTCAGCAACTACTGAAAGAAGTGACAGAGCCAGCAGGTATCTGGTGGAAAAATGCTTCAGAAAGAGGAGGCAGTGACTACAAAGGTCCTAAGACAGGGCTTGCCTAACATGGGCAAAAGAGAATAATGGAGGCCAGTGTGGGTGGACACTGACAGAAAAGTAAGCATGTTGGAATACAATGAGGTGAGGGAGGTAGAATGTGTAGGGTTTGTAGGGCATAGTGACCTCTGTGACTTTTGTCCTGAAGGAAATGGGAAGCTATTGCAAGATTTTGAGCAGAGGAGTGACACAGTAAGATTTACATTTTAAAATGATCATTAGAATATATGAAGAGTATGTGAAGAATAGACATTACGGGTCAAATTTGGAAACAAAGATTCAAGACAGAAAGCTATTGTCCTAATCCAGACCAGAGGTGGAGGTGTCTAGGACCAAGGTGGTAGGTCTGAAGATAAAAAAAAAACAAAAAACAAAAAACAAAAAACCCAACAGTTAGATTCTCTTAATAGCTTGAAGATGGCGAGTAGTAATTGCTAATAGATTAGATGTGTAGCACAAGAGAAAATAAAGAATCAATGTTAACACCAAGAATTTTTGTCCGACACATTGGAAGAAACTTCAGATTTAAAAAAAAATGCTACTACCTGTATATCTGAGGAGAGAAAAAGATCAGGAAATCTTGTTCTTATGTTCTCAGTGATCTTTGTTTCTGGACAACATTTCTGCCTTTGTTATCCTTGACTTTTAATATCAGTATGCTGTTTAAGTAACCTTAAAATGACTGTAAACGTAAAATAATTGTTGCTTTGGAAAAACTTGCAAGCTTTGGCTAAATATAATTTGAATTTCTACTATGATTCCAAATTCTTCATCTTACATTAGAAAATACTTGAAACCAAAAGAAAAAAAAAAAAAAGATTAGGTTCTTTTCTCCTTTATATACTAGCCTATACAATCCTGGGTGCCTGGTTAAAGGGTCCGGCTCTTGATTTCTGCTTAGGTCATGATCTCATGATTCATCAGATGGAGTGCCCTGTGGCACTCTGCACCATCAGAGCACAGAGCCTGCCTGGGATTCTCTCTCTCTCTCTCTCTCTCTCTCTCTCTTCCTGGCCCTTCCTCATTCATTCATAAATAAACATTAAAAAAACCCCAATCCTATCCAATTCTCCCTTCAGCTGGGGAGGCAGGTGTGATTTGGAGGGGACTGAATTTCTCCTCCAATCTCTCTCACTGAATTCTGCTGGGGTGCAGCACTCATAACTCGTCTTAGAATCAAGAGAGTGAAAGATCTATCAGGATAAGAAAACTAAAGGGGAGCCATAGAGGTAATTGATTACTCACCTGTAGAAAGACTGTATTAAGCATCTCTGAAAGGTCAGCATAAAACTCTAGTGTAATGTCTATGCAAATGTGTTTTCAGGAAGAAAGGGAGTAAACTTCATATCTTAGATTTCAACTCAGCCTTCTAAACCTACGTCTCCTTCAGTTTTTGCCACCCACTCAGTTTGGTTCACTTTATAATCTTAAGAGTCATTGGGATTCCTCCCTAATTTTCACACTGAATGTATAATGATTAACTAATGTTAATACCAGCAATAAATAGCAGTGATATTAATTACTTATTGAGTCCTATGTATCAGGCATTGTGTTAATAGCTTTATCTTCACAATCTCATTTAATTATCTCAATAACGCTATGAGGTAATTACCATTATTATTGCGAAGACACTAAAGCTTCTTGCATAATTACTTTGCCCAAGAAGATGGAATGTAGAAAATGGAAAAGGCAGGATATCTGATTCTATTGCATTATACTGTCTTCCTAAGTTGTGCCAATCCTCTCACCTACATTTGTATTTCCATCATCTGCATGTCTCCATCACCATTGCCACAACCATAATTCAGGCCCACATTCCTATCTTTCTTAGGCTAATGCAATCATCTTGTCAACTGTCTCCCTCCACTGTTCTTGCCCCATCACCCATTTTCCACATGGCAATGGTAGAGACCTTTCAAAATGGAAAATAAAACCATGCTTATCCCCCTGCATTGAAGTCATTCATACCATCATATTACCCATAGTCCTGAGGTAAAGGTATAAGCTCCTATTTGGCCAAGCACATGTTTGGTCCTTACCTTAGGCCTTGTGCACTAGTTTTGCCAGTCTCGTAGCTCAAATTCTTAGCATCTTCAGAGGTAATGAAAGATCTAATTTGCCTGACAAAAATACAATTTAAGAACGACCTTTTAAGAATTTAAAATTGAAATACTAATTGCCAAGTAGAGTGCTTTTGACAATCTATTTTCTACCAGTAGTTAAATCTGTGAGGAAAGCAAACTTGTCATGAGAACACTGTCTTGTAAAAATAGGATAGGTCAACGAGAATTTTGCTGCATGATATCAAGGGTAATTTCAGTAGACTATATTAACTTGTTGGGCACGTATATATTCACCAATGGACCAGCGCATTGTCCTTCCCTGTAGAAAACAAGGCACATTTGAAGAATTTTCACCCTCTACTCTCCATTTCTTGCCTCCACACTGGCTATCATTATTATGCTAACACTCTAAAATTTAGGTGGGAAAATACAATTCATTTGAGTTTATTTTTATAACTTAAAATAATTTAATGGGCCTGAATCTCTGATTTGCTTCTCAAATCACCAAATTTGAATCTGATTTTCACTGAAATTCCTTAAACATCTATTTACAGATTATTATGTGGAGTAGTTCACCTGAGCCCACTTAGATACTATTCTTTGCATAGTCACTTAAGTATTAAGTAAATATGCATTTACCAAACAAACTTCCTGTCTTTATAGGATTTGCATTCTATTGGAGGAAGACAGTAATCAATAATTAAACAATAAAGAATAATTAAAAGAAGTATATTTAGACAGTCTGTTAAGAACATGAAAATGCGGGACATTTTCTTTTCTTTTCTTTTTTTTTTTAATGTTTTTATTTATTTCTAGGAGAGAGAGAGAAAGACAGCGCGAGCAGGGGAGGGTCAGAGAGAGAGGGAATCACAGACTCGGAAACAGGCTCCAGGCTCTGAGCTGGCAGTCAGCATGAACCGCGAGATCATGACCTAAGCGAAAGTCGGACGCTTAACCGACTAAGCCACCCAGGCGCCCCGAAAATGCGGGACATTTTAAAAAAGTAGAATCGAGTAAGGCAGAGTGAGAGTATGTGGCAATTTTGCTATTTTAACAGAGTGGTAAGAGTAAGCCTAATTGCGAACATGACATTTGGAGGAGGTAAAAAAATCAGATGTGTGGAATTCTGGAGGAATAGCATTTAGGCTGAGGAACCAGGCAGTGCAAAATCTCTCTGGCAAGAGTTGCTAAGGCAGTTTGGGTGGAGGGGGTGAAAGAGAGGATGGGAGAATTAATGATAAGAATAGGAGAGCCCTGTGGGCCATTGTAAGGACTTAGCACTTACATTCTGAATGAAATGCGGAGCCACTGCAGAATTTACAGTGAAGAAATGACTTGATCTGGCTTATATTTCTTCAGTGTCACTCTGGCTACTGTGTTGAATATAACATATGGGGGTGAGTGTGGAAGGAGAAGATGACAGAGAAAGTCATTGCTACAATGCAGAGAAGACATAATATCGACTTAATCTGAAAGGGCTATAGGTGTGGTCGTGAGAAGGGGTTAGAGTCTGTACATATTTTAAGGCAGACCCAATAATAATTAGTGACAGATTCGATATGGAGCAAGAGATAAAGAGAGTGGTTGAAGACTGCTTCAATATTTTTTCCTGTACAATGGAAGAACAGAGTTGTCATTAATGGAGACGGAAAAATATTAGATGAACCAATTTGGCAGGGGGAGTGTTGGGAGTTCAGTTACAGGCATGTTAAGGTGGAGTTCTCTCTCAGACCTTCAAATGTGGATGTAGAATGAGCAGTTCAATATGTGACTCAGGAGATCAGGGAGATTTTTTTAAATTTTTTTTTTTGTATATTTGTGATATTTACAGTCATGAGAGCAGAAGAAATCACTAAGGAACTGAACATAAGTAAAAGAGAAGAAGAGTAAACCCTAAACTCTGAAATATTCCCGAATTAAGAGGAAATGGAGGAATAAAAAGAAAGGAAACTGAGAGACAGATGCCATGTAAGACAGAAAAACTGAACTGACCCTTTAACATGGGACATGTACACATTATTGCTAACTTTGACAAGTGGAGCAATTCTTATGAAATGGCTTCTCTTTAGATACAATTAATTTTAGCATTTTCATTTTCCCTTTTCTGTCTAACCACATATTTAATAATAGTTTTCTCACTAGACATTAAGAATATGATAAATTTGGGGAAGCTTGGGTGGCTCAGTCAGTTGAACCTCTGACTTGATTTTGGCATGTTGATATGTTGAGGGTGGTGTCTGCTTAAGACACACACACTCTCTCTCTCTGTTAAAAAAAAATAAGAAAAAATTATACATTTGGATTTCAACTGGGTACCTGGTCACCAAAAATACATATTGCCAAGCCTCTCTTTCACTACATAAGACTCTGTAGCCAAAGGGATTTACTACTTAGATGTAAGTAGAAGATTCTGTGTAATGTCTATCCTTTCCCTTCTCTGCAGTCTTCCCCCGGTGGCTGAAATATGGATGTGATGGTAACAGCACTCATCATGGACCATGATTCAAGATCATTCACAGGTAAAAGATAAGAAGGAAGGAGGAATAAGAGGAATTATCCAACACCACTAACATCACAACGGCTGGCCATGTCACCTACTCATATTTTTGCATGAGGAAAATAAATTTTGTCATTTAAATCACTGCTTTTATTCTAATTATTATTTCTTTCACTCAAAACTTAAGTAAATCAAGGGCCAAACCAAAAACCCTTTCCTTTATGCTACATGGAAGTTAAGGAAAGGAAATAATCAACTAACTCATAGAAAGAAAATTCACATTATCAGTGATGCAGCACACATATGTAGTATAACCACAGTCAGAGCAGTGGCTGGGGGAAGTAGAACAAAATAAAATGGAAAAGAAACTGAGACTTTATTGGAAAATAAGCATTTTATTTCAAGTGAACTTCAAATGTCCCCTTGAAAGCAATGCTTAGTGAGGCTGCTGTAAATACGGGTCTTATGACTTCCTGTCCCCAAATATACTCTCAGATAAAATTTATTAGCCTAGTGCTTCTCAAAACATGTTCTCAAGATAATCTTCAAAAGGAGAGTCTGAGAAGTCTTGTATCTTTTAATTCCTTCTTGAAGGCAATATTTATACTAAGAGAGGCAGACTAATAATACATTAAAAACACTGAAAATACTATTTGATTTTGTTCAACTGAAATTTTTCAAGGATGCCTCCCACAGCCCACTCACATTGTTACTGACACCAAACACATGCTTTGGAAACAATCTGGCCAACTAAAGTTTTAGATAAAGTTGCCTTAATAAGAAAACTTCATGCTGTAAAAGAAATTCGAGTATTAGTTGTATTGATGCAGTAGCCAAAATATCTTTGCAAAAATTACAAGAGTAAATAAGGGTTTGTGTTCTAAATTCAGTATAAGTCTTGCTTTCTAATTACCTCCTGGGTTTCTATCTTCTATCTTCCCTCTTGTTAAAATAATAGTAATAATAATAATCAAAACATGTGCTTCCCTGCTTGGAAGATTCCTGACAACCTGTGTAAAAAAGTAATTCACTCCTAAGCAGCAAATCTATTTAATACATTCCAAAAAAGAATCACCAACCAAGCATTAAAATTACATTTCAACCATGATCAAACAAACGTAACACAATCAATTAGGTGTTAAAGCATCTAAACACAATTATCTAAACTCATAATTGAATACAGAAAGTAGTCTCCAAACTCAAAGCAGAGAAGGTAATACTTTTATACTTACATCCACATCCACAGAGCACTCACAGATATAGGCAAAATTAGAGCAATTCAAAAGACAGATTTTTACTCCTAAAATCTTTATGTTTACCATTTAACTACATGTTAACTAAACTTACAGTTACATAACTTTAGATAATGACTTTAAAAGCTACAGATATCTCCTGGGTACATAAAATGTCATAGAATTTCTTTCTCAAGTCTATATTTGTAGTTTAAAAACATATGAATAAAACATCTACATTAGCAATTAATCATAAAAGTCCATTATACTGATTTTTATTCTTTGATTCATGATTCATACTTATTTCTAATAGGTAACAAGTCATTTAGTTATCAGAACAAAAGGTTGAGTAAACTGCTTATATAGTACAACTCAATTTAAACTTCAAAAATATTTATTTACTGAGGCCTAGCTGTTAGTCAAGAACTTTTCCCAGGAACTGAGAATAAAAGGATAAATAAAATATTGTTACTGTCATGTTCCTTTAATGATGAATATCTACTCTAGCTCAAAACAAGTTATTCACAGGCTATTGTGTTAAATGAGTTAATAGTACCTGAAATAAAATAAACATTATTCAAGGTTGTAATCATCATTATCTCTCGTTATAATTATTTCTTTATCGTACATCTTCTCTATTGTTATGAAGGAAAGTATCCGTGTCTATCAGTTTATGACATTTAGTAGGCATTTAAAAATATTGAGGGAGTAAATGCTATTTAACTTAGCTTTGTGGGAAAGCTATAACTTTTGATATAAAGTATTCTTTCCATATTACTTTTGGGAATATCAAATATGTTAAAAATTATGTAGTTCCATTTGTGCTATGTTAGAAGGGAGATGTAGTAATGGAAAAAATAGCTGATTTATTCATAACTAATAATAAATAATGCTCTAAAGATATGCTATTTCCAAGTCAATGTTTATAAAAGAAAATACTAATATAACTTACATGTCAAAGTTATGAGATGATGGAATTAAGAAAAATCATTAGTAATTGCATATTAGTCCCTTTTATTAAGCTGTAGTTATAGAGTTCAGAGCGCTAATGAAAAATAAAATGGCTATAGATTAGATAGAATGAGATGACATTATCAGAAGAAGAAAATAGTGACATATATAAAAAGGCATTAGCCCTGTACAAGATAAGGTAATAGAACCAAGCTGCATTTGATGTATTGTACCAATATTAATAGGTTTAGGTAACTAATCAATTGCTATGTATGGAGCAGTTGCTAGGAGCTGAGAACACAAATGTCATAAAAATATAATGAAAGGAGACCTGAATTTTGTTATATATATATGACATAGCATGTGAAATACTTCAATAAATGTGGGTAAAAAATCCTCCTCACACAATAAAAGATGAATAAAGTTCCCCTGAAAAAGTCCATTACACTCCTAGCTGAGAAGAGGGCATTCAGGCTAGATCTTGAAAACTGACTAGGAACATAGGAATCAGAAAAGGAAGAAACAATTTTTCAAAACCATTGAGACAACATAGCACGCAGCACATCTAAAAACAGGCAAGGGTTCTATCTAACTGGCAGGTAGCCAGAATAGTGATGAGCCCTGAGCAGAGGCTCAAAAGGGTAATGAAAGAAATATTTTTACAAAAGTAGCATTAATATAGAAGTTCTTGGACACTGCATGTTAGTCAAGGAGGAATGATTAATCATTTTAAATACAGTAATAGAATTCAAATATTTCTTAGAGAGAAATACTCGGTGGATTGGAAACTGAAGAAATTTGGAGGAGAGGTGCATTGGTAAAGGTTATATGAAGTAGACAGCATGCCTGGGTGGCTAAGTTGGTTGAGTGTCCGACTCTTAATTTCAAGTCAGGTCATGATCTCACAGATTCATGGGTTTGAATCCTGTGTTGGTCTCTGTGTTGACAGTGCAGAGCCGGCTTGGGATTCTCTCTCCCCCGTTCTGTGCCCCTCCCCCACTTGCATTCTCTTGGTCTCTCTCAAAATAAATAAATAAATTAAAACAACTGCAAAAGGTTATAGGAAGTTGAAAAAGGAAAAGACAAAGATGGATCTAGATATGGCATCAACAAAATTCACTGGTACACTGTTTCATGGTTCTTGAATAAGAGAGAGATAAAACCTGGTTACAAATTATATTAGGGGATAAGACTGATGGCATTGTTTCTAAACCCACAGGCCAAGTGGACTGGGGTGACCTTGACTGAGATGTTGAATACAAAACAGAAGGAAGTGGGTAATGGTCAAATAATACATTGTTATTGACTTAAATTTAAAATTTAATATATCTTTTAAATACTCAAAAAATATATTTTAACGTCTTGAAAATGATTCTCAAACTCAGATAAGGTATCTAAGCTGAAGATACATATGTATTTATGTATTGCCTTGTATTCCATGTTGAATCACCCTCTCCAGTCGATGCAGGCAGGACTAAATACTGTGAGATGGATCTCATTAGCTGGCTATGGGAAATTACCCCTCACAGAGTGATTCATCTCAAGATGGCACATGGCTCCTAAGAGTGATTCACAGACTTGATATCTACTTTGGAAAATAGCAGCTAAGCTCTGCATGTGGTAAAATTTATCATTTACTCCTGATAAAAACTCTCAACAAACTAGTTATACAAGGGAACTGCCTTCACCACCTGATAAAGGGTATCCACACACAAGAAGAAACCCCACAGCTATTATCATACATAGTAATTAAAAAAATTTCCCCTTAAGGGGCACCTGGGAGGCTCAGTCGGTTAAGCTTCCGAATTCAGCTCAGGTCATGATCTCACGATTCGTGGGTTCAAACTCCGCGTCAGGCTCTGGGCTGACAGCCAGCCCGGAGCCTGGAGCCTGGAGCCTGGAGCCTGGAGCCTGCTTCAGATTCTGTATCTCCCTCTGTCTCTGACCCTCCTCTGCTCATGCTGTCTCTCTCTCTCTCTCTCAGAAATAAATAAAACATTAAAAATTTTAAAATGTTCCCCTTAAGATATGAAGCAGGGCAAGAAAGTCCTGTACTACCACTATTGTTGAACATCACACTAGGTGTCCTTGCTGGTATGGTAAGGAAAAAAGAAACAAAATGCTTCTAGCACTAAGAGGTAAGTTTAGTGATATTTCAGGATACAGGATGAATGTATCTGAAATAAAAACTGGATGTACAGATACTCTGAACAGGTATTTTGCTGAAAGGGTGTGAAGAGATGGCAAATAAACACATCAAGGGATGCTCAATATTATTAATCATTAGATAAATGCATATTAAAACCACCATATACTGTCAGAGGCTGGCTCCCGCTGGGTCCAGGGGTCCCTGAAGGATAGATGGTGTCATCGGCAAGGCAGAGAGTGGGGGAACCCCAAGATTCTTTCTGATCACCAGACAGGCATCTCTGCTCTGACTGGGGCTCAACTTTATTTTATAATTAAGTGTTTGGGAGATGGCAAAGAAGTGGGATTTGCCTTAGACAATGATTTCTGATGACAAACTTCTTTGATATGTAACAATTTCCCAGAACATAGATTTGTAAAAGACTTATGCATAACCTTTATCAATAGTGATTGAGGTAGGGGATTTAGATGCTTATCCTATGGGTAAGGAAGGTGTCTTTAGCATAGAAGACAATGTTTTTAGCATAAAAAGGGTGAAGTTACTTCTTTGTGAGCAGGGGTCAATAGCTTGTTTAAGGAGAAGTATTAAGAAAACAGGTCTTTCAGGAAACAGGTTTGTTCCCATAATCAGAAAAGAAGAAGTTCCTCAATAGGTTCCTTCACAGGGTGCAGTCAGCATATTCAAGGCCAGAATAAGTCACTCCAAATACTGATCACAAATGCCTTGGGGGGCTGGTGCTCCAAGCAGAAACAATTGGGTGATGGTGGATATCTGCCCTTAACTCTAAATTAGTCTCTTTGTCTCAAGGCCAGGCTCAATTGTAACTCTTGTGTTCTTAGCCCCCTTTATTATCTAAGTCTTGGATATGCAAGGCCCATAGGAAGAGGCTTTTGACAATCATCCACAGTGCTTTCATCTGAAATCTCTTTTGAAAAGGCAGGAATATTACTTTCCTTATGAGGAATCTGTGTGGGGAATATCGGTCTGATCTGGAATATTGTGAGGCCTGGTCAATACCTTTTGTCTCACTTCCAACATGAGCCAGTAGTAGCAGAAGGAGATACCAGTTTTTGTTTCTCATGGCAGGAGCTGTGCAAACGCTACCGTTTCCTCGCTGTGACTGTCATCCAGTGAGGCCAGTGCGGCTCCCAGCAATATACCAATTAAATGGGAAAAAAGTCATTCAAAAACAAAAGTGAAAATATCAAGTTCTGACATGGATACACACAAAATGTATTTCTAACTCCTATAATTTTCTTGGAGGAAGGTGGGAAGTTGAAAATGGTACTATGGAAAACATATTTATAACTTCAAATAAACTCTAACATATGCAGGCATACCTCAGAATGTCGAAGGTTTGGTTCTAGACACTGCAATAAGATGAATATCGGAATGAGGGAGTCAAATAAATTCCTTTGGTTCTCATGCATGAAACAAAGTTATGTTTAACTATACTGTAGTCTGTTAGGTATGTAAGAGCATTATGTCTAAAAAGCAATGCATATACCTTCATTAAAAAATACTTCATTGGTGGGGCGCCTGGGTGGCTTAGTCGGTTAAGCGTCCGACTTTCGCTTAGGTCATGATCTCGCGGTTCGTGGGTTCGGGCCCCGCGTCGGGCTCTGTGCTGACTGCCAGCTCAGAGCCTGGAGCCTGTTTCAGTCTGTGACTCCCTCTCTCTCTGACCTGCTCACACTGTCTCTCTCTCTATCTCCTAGAAATAAATAAAGCATTAAAAATCTTTAAAAAAAAATACTTCATTGGTAAAAAGATGCTCACCATCATCTGAGCTCTCAGCAAGTGATAATCTTTTGGCTGATGGAGGGTCTCGCCTTGTTGATAACTGGTGACTAATCAGGGTAGTGCCTGATGAAAGCTGGAATGGGTGTGGGAATTTATTAAAATAGTATAAAAATTAGGTTTGCACATTGACTGACTCTTCCTTTCACAATTTCTCTGTAGCATGTGATGCTGTCTAATAGCATTTTACTTGCAATAGAACTTTCAAAATTCGAATCAATCCTCTCAAAACCTGCCACAGCCTTATTAGCTAAGTTCATGTAATATTCTAAATCCTTTGTTATTATTTCAATGATATCACAGCATCTTGGCCTGGAATAGATTCCATCACAAGAACAAACTTTCTTAACTTATCCATTAGAAGCAACTCCTCATCCATTCAAGTTTCATCATGAAATTGTAGCAATTCATCTTCAGGTTCTACTTCTAATTCTAGTTCTCTTATTCTTTGTACCATATCTGCATTACTTCCTCCACTGAAATTTTGAATCCCTTAAAGTTATCCATGAGAGCTGGAATTTCTTCCAAATTGTTCATTGATATTGTGATCTCTTTGCAGGAAACATGAATGTTCTCAATGACATCTAGAATGGTGAACCCTTTCAAGAAGATCTTCCATTTACTATGCCCAGATCAAATTTATTACAGGAGTCACTATCTAAGACAGATACAGCCTTACAGAATAATAAATAATAAAAATTAAAGTCAAAATTAGTCCTCGATACACATGGGCTGCAGAATGGATGCTTTGTTAGCAACCAGAGAAACATTTATCTCATTGCACATCTTCCTCGGAGCTCTTGGGTGATGAGGTGCATTGTCAATGAGCAGTGGTATTTTGAAAGAATTTTTTTTCCTGAGTAGTAGTTCTCAACTGTGGGGTTAAAATACTCAGTAAGCCATGTTGTAACAGATGTGCTTTGTTGTTCCATTTACAGAGGACAAGCATAATAGATTTAGCGTATTTCTTGAGGCCACTAGGATTTTTGGAATGGTAGATGAGCACTTCAACTTGAAGTCACAAGCTACATTAGCTGCTGTCCTTTGAAGCTATGAAGACAGGAATTGACTTCTCCTCTCTAGCTATGAAATCACTACATGGCATCTTCTAATAAAAGGTCATTTTATTTATAGTGAACATGTTTAGTGTAGCCACCTTCATTAATGCTCTTAACTAGATCTTCTGGATAACTTGATGCAGTCTGTACATCAGCACTTGCTGCTTCACCTTGCATTTTTATGTTATGGAGACAGACAGCTTCTTTCTGTAAATCTCATGAACCTTCAAATCTCCAAACTCTTGTGCAGCTGCCTCACCTCCTCAGCTTCACATAATTAAAGAGACTTACTCTGGATTAGGCTTTGGCTTTAGGAAATGTCGTGGCTGCTTTGACCTTCCATTCAGATCACTAAAACTTTGTCCATATCAGCAATAAGGCTGTGTCACTGTCATCATTTGTGTGTTCCCTGAAGTAGCACTGCAGTTTAATTTCCTTTAAGAACTGTATCTTTGCATTTACAATCTTGGCTAACTGTTCCAGAAAGCCTAGCTGTTGCCTGTCTCAGTTTTTGGCATGCCTTCTTTATTAAACTTAATCATTTCTAGCTTTTGGTTTGCAGTCAGAGATGTGTGACTCTTTCTTTCACTTGAGGACTTCAAGGCCATTGTAGGGGTATGAACTGGCCTAATTTCAATATCGCCATGTCTCAGGGAATAGGGAGGTTTGAGGGGAGGGAAAAAGATGGGGGAATGGCTGGTTGGTGGTGGAACAGTCAGAACACAGGATACTTGATTAAGTTTGCTGTCCCATCCAGGTGCAGTCTGTGGAGTCCCACAACAAGTACAATAGTAATATCAAAGATCACTGATCACAGATCACCATCACAGATATAATAACAGTGAAAGAGTCTGAAACGTGGGAATTACCAAAGTATAACACAAAGATATCAAGTGGGTGATTGCACTTGGAAAAACGGTGTTGAGAGACTTGCTTGATGTAGGGTTGCCACAAAACTTCAATTTGTAAAAAAAAAAAAAAAAAAATACAGTATTTGCAAAGCACAATAAAACAAGGCCCATAAAAAATTATGCCTGCAATTTCATTATACCCAGTAATCTTGCTCACTGGTATTTATCCCAGATAAATGCAAACTTTCATTAACACAGAAATCTGTTGATGAACACATACATAATTAGTAATAAATGATATATATTCCATTGTCTCATATATTATCTTCATTTTTCTTTAATCATTTACTATTTTGTTTTCTTTTATTATTGTTTATAAATCACATGAGAGAAAGGATCATCTCTCCTCTTTAAATTTTTAGAAGCTCCAAAATTATGTCTTAATAATTGTCTTTAGTTACATGTAATACAACAGTGACCCTCCTGGTCACTGGCGAGAGGTCAGAAATAGCTTACAATGTTAGAAATAATAAAAAGACTTAGTTTGGGATCAATTAGACACTGTGCTTTAAAAAATCTTATAAAAAGTGTTTGAGGAAAACTAACCATTTAGACTGTTATCACTTCATAGAGTCTTACTATTTAATTTGATAACTGATGATGTTCCAGGTGATGTTTAAAATGACAGAATGTTTCCAGGGGCACCTGGGTGGTTCAGTTCATTAAGTATCTGACTCTTTGTTTTAGCTTAGTTCATGATCTTGTGTTTTCATGAGTATGGGTCCTGTGTTGAGCTCTGTGCTGATAGTGTAGAGCCGGCTTGGGATTCTCTCTCTCTCCCCCTCCCTCTCTGTCCTTCCCTGACTCATGCAGTCTCTGTCTCTTCCAAATAAATAACTGAAACTTAAAAACAAATTAACAAACAAATAAATAAAATGACAGAATACTTCTTGCACATCTTCTTGGATCATAAGTTATAATCCAAGATTTCTGTACAATATTTTGAATTTTTAGGTTGTTTTAACTTTAAAAATTATTTTATATTAATTAAAAACAAGGATGCACTATTAACAGAACATGGTATTTACATATATTTTTCAACTTAAGAAATAGGATGTAAAGAAATCTCAAGTATACAGAAAGACATTTTGGCTACGTGTCTAGCTATAATTCTCAGGCATCTGCAACAGAGTACCTTTACTGTAATTCAGAAAATTACTATATCCCAATATTTTAGAGATCTATTTATCACCATCATAAAATTACAGACAAAGAAAGAAATTTACAAAATTAAATTTGACCCCTGCCTTAATTCATGAGTCTGAGGGAACTTAGAATTTAAGATCACTAGATAATGTGGTGGAAAGATCTTGAATTGTCTATGCAGGTTTAGGTGTTTATACTATTTTGATAATGAGTATGTAACACTGACAAGTGCTAAATGCCTTAACCTGCCATTCATGATCTTCAGGATCTGGAGCTAGATAAAAATGTAAACCTAATAGTTCACAAAAAGGAAAAATTAAAAATTATTTCCCAACATCAAATCATCTACTTTTATTTAGCATGATTGCTATACTTACCACATCATCAAGATGGCTGAGAATGATTTGCATCAAGATTGGGGGCATTTTTTTCCTAGGTGTCTGAATGCTTACACTGATTGTTGTCAATCTACCGTTTAAGACACAGCATGATCACTTGTTTCTATTCTCTTTACATACTATAATTTACCAAAAACTCAAAGTCTAAATTGTCAGGATCACTCATTTGACAATAACATTATTAGCATTCTGGAAGGCTATCATGGCACAAGTTTAGAAATAACCAAAAGAGAGTAACTAGAAATGGACAAAGCAGCAGTTATGGGATTAGGCTGAGAAAAAAGTATAATAACCTATACTCAAGTTTAATCTAGTATATTGTAAACCTACTGGATTTTTTATTAATGTTTATCTAATATAATATAGTAAATGACTCAAGAAATAGCTTTCTACTTAAGCACAACAGAAATATCCCATCAGTAAAGACTGTAGGGGCAGCTGGGTGACTTTAGTTGGTTAAGCATCTGACTTCACCATGATCTTACAGCACTTAAGAGTCAGTCTCTGTGCTGGAGGTTTCCAGAGCCTGAAGCCTGCTTCAGAGTCTTTGTCTCCCTCTCTCTTTCCCTCTCCCACTCACTCTCTGTCTCTGTCTTTCTCTAAAATAAATAAACATTAAAAAAATATAAAGACTGTATAGGCAATTTAGATACACAAAAAAGAGTATGAAATATCAATTTTGCTTATAGATTTCTCCTTTTCAATGCTCTGATTCTTTATTATTGCTAATCCAGATCATAGAAAAAAATCAACCTCAATAAATATAAAGCAGATATAATGATATACTCTAGAAGGTGCTCTTCTTACAGGATTAAAAAAAAATCACGTAAAAAATATAGACATTTCCCAAAGTAGTAATATTAAAATTTATTTTTTTCAGATGCATATATATGCATATGTGTGTGTGCTGTGTGTATATAGTAAGTTTATGTATGAGTACACCTCATATGTAGAGACAGAGACAGAGAGAGAAAACTGGGGTTTCCACTGAAACTATTTTATTAGGACTTAAAAAAAAGAAGGGAAATCTTTAAATACCATAAGAACTGAAAGAAACATAGCAGAAACAAAATATGTTCCCTTTTTTAAACAAATACATTTAAGTAGATTCCAATGATAACCCTATATTTAACAAAAAAGTAAATGCCATGTAAGTTAGCTGGCATATAATTATTTTTAAACAGATCTTAATGTTTCTTGACTTTAATTATGACATGGGCCATATGCTTATACTGAAAATCCTCCAGAATAATCAGCAATAAAATATCTTAGTGAGAAAAGAATTAAGATGATAGATGGTAAATAGAATACTTTGAAGTTATTATTTTAGTCTCGTGGTTTTTTTCCCCCTGAGTTCTGGATCTCAACTATTGCTATTTTCTTAATTAGAATTTTATTTTCCTATACCTGTTTAACGTTTTTACTTAAAGCAGCAATTCCTTTTCACTTCTTTCCTCTTTCCTTTTGGATATTTTAATAATTATGCTATGCTATAATCTGTGCTCATTTCCCTATTATTTAATCATGGAAGAGACATTGTTTTAAAATAGAAGATCTTAGCCCTGAGCCACGTGAGAAATCAAGGCATGCCCTGGAAAGTATTAGAATACCTCAGGAGATGGTTTTTCTGTGTGAACGCTACACAAGGCTGGTGATGGGCAGCCTGAATTCTGCAGGGGGCATGGGAGTGAACACAAATCTCAGGATACACTTATTTATTCTATGTTTATTTTTCTAGAGAGTAATATGTGTTGAAAGAATCCATGTCAAGCATTTGAGCAATGATTTGAAAACAACAAACGTGTAAGGAGAATAGGCATGATACCTATTTGCATACTCAGGAAAAGAAGAAATTAAAGATTTTAACAGGGGTTTAGGTAAGCCAGAAAATGAAAATGTCAAGTAGTGTGTGGAAAAAATGAGAGGTTTGTTTACAAACTTTCATAACTCAAAGGTTTCAGAAAATTATGTCAGTTTTGTTGTAAAAATATAGTGAATATTTTGAGTAGGTTTAAAGAAACAGAAAACATGCAGAATTATAACCAGTTGCATTTGTCCACATGTATGTTTACAGATATAGAAATAGAAACAATAAAAGTACATGAAGCACCAAATTGATGTACTTGGTTATTTTTCATATTTAGGAATAGACTGTATTGTAGCTGTTAACGGCGTGAATAAAAAATGTGGGGAAAAGGAGTAGGAATCAATATTCTCAACATGTAGACATTTATTTTTCCTATGAATAAGTTAAAACATTAAATTTTATTGAACATTCTTTAATAGATTTAATCCAGCAACCATTCAGGCAGTCATTTTCCCAATTTCCTGGAATGGTTGATTTCCAAAATTTCAAATTTCAACATTGATTCTATTTCACTCGCACTGATATAGAATGTACTTTGAGTCCCTTCATAAAGATAGAAAGAGCTACAGATGAACACTCGGAGGCCAAGGTTTACTTCCAATTACCATATCACTTTAGACAACGGGCTTTGGAAGAAGATTGCTTTTAGAGACTGGGATACAGACATTTGTAGTGATCCTCTATTCTAATCTTAAGTAGTCTAGGATGTCTATAGTGTATTTGAAATGAGATAATGTTTGGCTTCTGGGTAAAAATTGGGGAATTTCAGAAGTCTTAAGAGTTTTACCTCAGACCTAGCCCTAACACACATTTGAGATACTCTGTGAGAGATTTCTGCAAGTCTGATTTCTTTAATGTGCTGATGTATTTGGCTGGGATCCAGAGAAACTCACTTCGAAGAAAATCCTTAATTTGGAACACATTCTTCTATACAAAGGGATCAGAGGGAGAAAGGAATTCCTCTAACTTTGAGAACATCACAAATCAGCATTTCTTATTTCATTGAAGGTATACAGAGCACTCTAATTTCCTTTTCTAAAAGTAGGCCAGAAAGTTTTATATTCCTGCCATAATGGTTAGCTGTAATATTTTATGTAGATAGAATATTTTATATTCCTGGAGTCTCCCTGGATAGTTACTTTCTTCTGCTAAGAATGGATGCCTGGCTATTAAAATTAGCAGACCAAAGATCTATAATTGCCCATAAAGCCCTCAAATGAGTTTATTGTTGGTGGTGTGCCCAAATGTGTGTCTCTGCTGAGCTAGCACTCTTTTTAGAAAACATGAGGTATAGGTTAGAAGGAAAGGCTGATGACAATATAAAGTAGGACCAAAGGTAAAAGATGTTTCTCCAGAGACTTGATTTAGGTCTCAGTGTTCCCTCTAGTGGTTAAGATAACTGTACCCTGATGTATCCATACCTTGTGATGACTACACAGCATTTAATTTTCCAAGAACTTCAAATAACTCATATAAATAATTCAACTTATTTCTACAAAATAAACACTCAACTAAGAAAAGTGTGATTAGAAACAACACTTGTAACTTGGTATTAAATAAAATAAGACCTGAGGAATTGTTAGTTTTCTCTAAGATATGTTATAAGTATCATCAGAAGCATGTCATAGGAGAAAGCATAATACCAATCTCATTATAAGAGATTGTCCTAGTCCAAGATTTCAAAGCCTACTACTTCACTCTGCACTGGGCCTTTAATATTTTAATTACTGTACATATCAAAGTCCTTCTAAAGGATGCTTCAGTACATTGTGCCCGGAAAGAGACCATGGTCTAAAGCCAGAATGCCTTATGGTAAGCCCTGGCTCCATTACTTAATGCCCCTGTGATCCTAAGCAGGTCACTTAGAATTATTTCCTTATTTGTAAAATGTGGTATGAGAAAATAATGATACAAAATAGAGAGAGTGATCAGGACTTAGGAAAAGGAATTATAAATGAAATTTAAAGGGATACAACTATAAACCGAAATAGTAGCTATTATTATCTTTACCACTCAGCAGCAAAAACAGTCAAAGCTATCCAATCACACCCTCACTTCATTTTTAGTAACCATTCTCCCACTCCCCCCCAAACTTAAAAACTAAGAAGGTAGTTATTTGTTTTATTAGAACAGAAAACTCACACATGTGCGATGTGATTCCACCGTTAAATAACGCTGTGTTGTGCCCTTGGTCTGTTTCACGCTCCAGGTTTTCTGTGTTCTCAGGCTGGAACACTCCTGCCTTGCTAATGTTTACTCTGACATTTTAGAACATCTACTCTAATATTCTTTTGTTCAGAAGAGAAAAATGCAGTTCTGTATGTTTAATATGCTTAAGACAACAAACTCTTTTTCTTGTTTATGTCATAAAAGTGTAAAACTAACAAATGCCTGTTTGGTTGTCTGTTTTTTTTTTGTGTGTGTGTGTTTTTTTTAATGTTTTATTTATTTCTAGGAGAGAGAGAGAGACAGCGTGAGCAGGGGAGGGTCAGAGAGGGAGGGAGTCACAGACTCTGAAACAGGCTCCAGGCTCTGAGCTGGCAGTCAGCACAGAGCCCGACGCGGGGCCCGAAACCATGAACCGCGAGATCATGACCTAAGCGAAAGTCGGACGTTTAACCGACTAAGCCACCCAGGCGCCCCGGTTGTCTGTTTGTTTAATTAGACATCCAGGTTGCCCAAGAGATGGTAAAGAGAAACCTTCTTTCTTGTCATTCAGAAGTGCTCAGAGGCGAGCTGGATTGTTCCACCCGTCTCAGTGAAGCAGACTTCCTTCAGACTTATGAGGAAAGAAGCCGAACAGAACAAGAAGTCCCTTGATGAAAGAATATACAATTGATTTAGGAGCACATCTCTGTCTTTTTAATTTTTTATCTCATATGAGGATGACATTGTTTGAAAGAGCATGTTAAAGCTCTATCTCTTCTTGTCATTTAAAGTGGAGCTAATGCTTATGTTTATGATGGTGGAATTTTAAACGTGTGGCTGTATTTGCATTATACACATTTTTAAACTAAATTCAAAGCTTTCGATGGGTCAAGCATTCAAGCATTGTGAAACGTTAATATTCAAAAGAAATAACTAAATCACATCATAATTGTCTAGCACTATTTAAATGTAAATGGAAATAACGAATGCCATTAACAAATGCGCTTTTAAATGTTATTTTAACCTGGTTAGGCATTTATAAAAACAAAGCCAGCATAAAGAAAGCCTCATTGAACTATAAGCCAGGAAGATGACAGAACTCTTCTTCACTAATTGAGTACATAAGTCAGTCTTTTAGAAAGAATTCCCAGTAGCTCCTCCGGTAATCTTTTGTAAGAAACTCAAATTAAAAGCTTGTTTAAGAAGCTTATGACCTAAAGTAAGTCAAAGGAATTCACTTCCCCTAACCTTGACAGTATAAACTTGACATTTCCCCCTTCTAACAGGATGGCCATTTATGAACTTAAGATTCTCAGGCAGGATATCAAGCATTCCACAAAAAAGAATTATATAACTACTTCTCCAATAAGCCAGGAACATATGAGCTCATTCATCTTAAACTTCGAATTTCAGGGTTTTAAAAATATGTGAATAATATGTCTATCTCTATCTCTGCTTAGCCTCATAGTCATGAACCAAAGGGACAGATATTAAGCCATTTTGTAAAGTGAATTTATCCTGAGAAAGCCATTGATAATACTCTTAATAAATCCACAGATTTAAAAAGGGAAGAAAAGAAATAAGATACTATTTTCACTGGCTGAGTTAACCTTTTCAGAACAGTAAGCATGTGTTCGTAAGTTGAAGCAGTTTTAGTCAATAAAAGCAATACAAAGGTTTTGGTTTGGGTTCCCTACACAGCCACGGTTTGTTTATACCAAAATTGAACCAATGGAAATAGTACCGATTTAGAACTATGAGCTTCATACCTATCGATCACTCATCTGTAGTCTTATTTGAGGAAAAAAATACTGTTATTTAGGGAAGAAGTAGTACTTTAAATAATGATAAACCTCATGCTTGGTACCTTATTTCTTTTGTAAATTGATTCTAATACCTCAGGTAACCTCTTTCACTCCTTCTGGCTCTTCCACCCAATGGATCAGATATGTTAGTTTAAGTGTAACTTACTTCTTGTGAAACATATAAAATTTAAATGGCCTAACTCATATTGCCATGCAAATAGAGAAAACAGGTGAATTTTTCTGGGGAGATTTTTAGGTGTAATAGGAGACATGTGTGTACACTTTGATTTAAATAAATGAGAGGAATTGCATGGAAAGGGCACATTTGCTGGTAAAGCTAATGAAAGATGTGGGCTAATGTACTTAATTTAGTTTCTCAGTCAATTTGGTATGAGAATTCAGAATTATAGGGGAAAGGAAACTAAGGATAGATGACTGGAGATTGAAAGTGTGGTTGGCGCTTTTAAGACAGCAAATGTTAGGGGAGAGCTCTCATTGATCCACATCCTTCCCTTTGGGGCCATAGAAAGTCTCCGTGTATGAGCTTCAAAATGACAGTGGGACCCACATTGAATCACAGCTGTATGTATCTCGGCAGGACAGTCCCTTCCAGGGTCAACTTTAATACACTTTCATAATAGAATATAAATTGCCAATAACTTTTTTGGGGGTAGATCATAAAAACAATGACATCTAGAAAATAGCATGATGATGGCATGGCATATGGAAAATAATCTATAGCTTGTATCATCTTCTTTGAGGTGATATATTGACCAGTGTTTTTCCAGCTTCTATTTCAAAAATTTAAAGCAGGCAATCTTAACTAAAAATGTTCATCAGAATCACTTAGGAGGACTTCAACAAAATATATGTTCCCTGGACCTTCCTCTGAAATTATGATGGATTATGCAACATAATCTTAAAACAGAACAAAACAAAGAAAAATTTCTATATGTAATTCTTAATTTTTATATTTATTTATTTATTTATTTTAAGAGAGAAAGAGAGAGAGAGAAGAGGGGAGGGGCAGATAGGGAGTGGGAGAGGGACAATCCTAAGCAGGCTCTGTGCCGTCAATGCAAAGCCTGATACAGAGCTGGATTTCTCAAAATGTGACAACATGACCTGAGCCAAAATCAAGTGTTGGATGCTTAACTGAGTCACCCAGGTATCCCTGTATACATAATTCTAAATACAAGCTCTGCTGTATGTTTTACTAGCATATAACCATAATGCACATTAAGAAATAGTGAACAACACAACAGACTAAATTCAACCTTTGGTTATATTCTTTCAAATATATGGGAATAAAATCTTAGGCATCTAGAAAACACTTTAAGCCACACAATTGACTTTGTGATTTTTGAAACATTTTTAATACAATTAACTTCTCAATAGACTTTAAGAATAACGGGTATTGGAACTTTTCTGCCCTTGTTATGACCGTATCCCTTCTACTAGAGGAATAGGTGGTACCTAAGAGATACTTGACAATCGTTTGTTCATAATTACTCAACACTGAAAACAAGCTAAATTGTCTTCAGTGGGAGAATAAACAGTGACAAATCCCTTCAAAGCAATACTTCTCACCAGTAAAAAGAGTGAATTATTGATTTAGGTAACAACTTGTGTGGATTGTGGACTCAGAAAGTTACATATCCTATGATTCCATTTGTGTGTAATAATAAAAAAGACAAAAGTATAGTAACGTATCAGTGGTGTCAGGGATTAAAATAGGAGGTGTGACTACAAGCGGACAACATGAGAGAATATTTTGGATGATGGAATATTCTCCCATATTGATTATCATGGTGGTTAAATGAAGATATTTGGGTCTTAAATGTATAGAACTCTACACTAAAAATAATATAGCTAACTGTATGTTTATTTAAAAATAAACTATAATATATCTTTGGAAATGTATTCTGATATAAAAATGCATATAAGTGTGCAGACTACTTGTCTACAGTGTCCAAAAATCACACAAAAAAATGTAACCTTAATTTAAAGAGAGGGGACCTCTAGAAATAGAGTTGCCATGAGCCTGCAAGTCCATCAGGACCTTTCTCCTATGTTAGGTTTTCAAACTGAAAAATCTATTAGTATCCTTTAGAAGTTTTGAGGTTGTGCAGGCAAGGAATGAGAACTGTCCAGAACCCATGTTATATGTATACTCCCAAGCTGTTTTCTTGCAATGTTATACACAGTTCCATTACATTCATGACTACAGTTAACTCATCATATGATCCACATGAAAGCATTTAATAGCTTTCTGATCTTTTGCCTGAGTGGTTGAAGGTAGAGAGCATTCAATTCAACAAAAAAAAGAGTGTGTACTCTGTATTGTTCCAATCACTTGTGTATATCAGGCGTAATCTAAACTTTGGGTCTCTTTATTACCATTTATTTAGCAATTTTTTAAATCATATAACTGTGTCATGCACTGTGTTAGCCATTAAGTAATCAACAAGTAACAAATAATGCCTCTGTTGTCCTGGAGTTGATACCCTATTTAGAAGTAAATGATACATAAAAGTTTATAAGATTAAGAAGTTTTATGAAAGGAGAAATATAAATTATGATGATACATATGAGAGGACTAGACCAGGTTTTCAGGTCATAGAATGTCCCATAAGGGGATATAGGATGCTTTCTAGAGTATTAATTTTTAAAATCAATTTAACACACATGTAAATCACTCACTTGTGACAAAGAGGGATTGTAAATATTAAATCCCATCATCCTCATATTTACCCTATGAGATAAGAACAACTACTTTTGTTTCAATTTTGGGACTAGAAAAATAAGGTACAAGTTTACCTGCTATCCCATAGCCTGGGTGTGACTGAGGCAAGCATTAATCTCAGGAAGTCTGTTCTTGTTACTGTTATACTATGCCACTATAGTATAGTATAGTACAGTATAGCATAGTATATATAATATAGTATATACATAATAAACTATAGTATAGAATATATACAGTATATATAGTATAGTAAATACATAGTACAGTATAGTATTTACATAGTGTACATAGTATACTGTGTATATAGGTTATAGACCTAGTACAGTATAGTATAGACATAGGAGAATATAGTGTATACATAGTATAGCATACTATACAGTATTTATAGTATGTACTATAGTATACCTTAGTATACTAAATATACTTTATAGTACATACTGTACTATGAAGGCAGCTTCAGCTGCCTTCAGCTTATTTTATGCAAGAAATAGAATCATATTCACAGGCTTTAAATGTGTGTCATTATGATTTTCAGAATCTATAGCACATCAGGATGGTACTAAATTACATCCATAATACAACATTAATGACTGACTTTAGTTAAGTGAGAAGTATACAGAACACAAAGCCCATGAGAGGGCCATGAGGATTTTCAGAGTACTGTACATTGGGGAAATGAAATCAATCTTATACTGAATTCCCAAAATATATATTTTATCTTCTTTTTACATTGAGCATGACATAGACTGACCTCACACGTATCTCTGCCCCTATGCAACTTTGCTCCAAATCGGAATCATTTTAGAAATGTCGTGTATTCACAGCAGTGAGATGCACAGAAGACAGAAATCAGACACTGACTCTCCACATTGCCTGCTCTACTTTCTCCATATGTTTCTGCCTCTAGAGGACTTTGAGTGTTTGTGCATAAACTTTTCTACATTAACAGGTGGACTGTTTCCCCTTTGCAAAACACTTACCATGGATATTACCCCCTGCACTCTCCATTAGCACTAGGGTTTCACGTTGTGCAAACTTGCCAGCATGGATCAAGAAACTGATGTAAGAAAACCTGTTATATTGCTAAAGATTTTGTCACTGAACCTTATGGCATCGGTACTTAAACAGGGAGAATGATGTTTCCAGGAAATTACTCTGATTCAAAATGTAAGCCCATTTTCCAGTGACTTCCCACCAGGGTTGGTTTATTTGTTTGTTTTTGTTCCTTAATGCACTTTACCACTTATTCTGTCTTGCTTCTGGCCTTTGTAATAGGTTCCCTCTGATGAGACTGGCATCATATTCCTGAGTAAGCTCTATCCTTAGCTTTTTCTTCAGTAACCATATAATTTTTTTGGAGTTTAGTAGCTTAAAGGAGTAATCTACCTCAATAAAAAGTATAGCAAAAATCCATTAACATCCATGGTAGGAGTGTGTGTGTGTGTGTGTGTGTGTGTGTGTGTGTGCATGTGTGTGTGCACATGTCTGGGTATCCTTCCTCACTTCTACAATCCTTCATAGTCTAGTTTAAAATACTGTACAGAATTTGTATTTCAACACAGTCTTTGACAGGAAAACATGTTGGAATTTCTGAAGTATGCCCAGTAAATGGCACTCTTCTTCCCTGTCCCTGTCTGAATGAGTCGACAGATAAAACAAAGAGTTAAAAATGGAGGCTAATATATCACCTTCATATAAATAGGGACCATGTTTAGAAAAGTTGTTTATATCTGTAGGCTATTTTGTGGAATTAGAAGTTCCTGATGTGGAGAGGTACCCCTATAAGACTACGTGGAGGAAAAAAAGGAAAAACCCTGTGGGGGCTTTCTCTCAAAAGGAAGAAAAAATTAGCTCAGTTCAGAATTCCCAGTCATTTTTGCCAATCTATCAATAGTAAGTCAATGGTTTTCTGCAGTCATTCAGGGGTCTGTTTCCCAATGGTCTTCCTGGGAATTCTGGTGGATGCTCCACAATTTGTTTCTAGCACATTCTACCATGGATCAGAATTCTATTCTAATTAAGTCCATGCCAAGGACAAGTTGTTTTTTTTTTTGAGCGTGGGAGTATTTCCTTTCTTATTTTCCTTCCCCACTGTCCCACATATAAGAATATATGGTAGAGAGTAGGATAGCTACAGAGTGTTAGAAAAGAAATGAAAGTTTCACTAAGTACACTTTAAAAAGAAAAAAGACACTTAACTGGGTGGCTCATTTAGTTAAGTGTCCAACTCCTGATTTTGGCTCAGGTCATGATCTCACGGTTTGTGGGAGTGAGCCCTGAATTGGCTTGGAGCCTGCTTGGGACCCTCTCTCTCTCTTTTTCTCTGCCCTTCCCCTACCATGCTCACTCTCTCAAAATAAATAAATAAATAAACATTAAAAAATGAAAAAATATATAAAAAGCTGTTTCAGTGAATATCTTTCATCATCATAACATATGCTAGCCTGTGGACTGTCAAATTAGTCTGCACTGTTTGAACTCACAAACGAAATTATGAAATTATCATCTGAAAGATGAGGACCTCTAGAAATATGGAAATGCAAATCCACTAGAGCATGTTGTCTGATATGGTGCAAAATTTGAGGCAGTAGTTCCCACCTTTTCCCAGTTAGCCAGCGGCACAGGGTAAATTACAGGCATCATCTAGAAGTATAGTCTCAAGCTGTTTTTCTGGCAGTTTAAGCAACGGCTTACATAAAACTGAAAATAAAAGGCCAAATTAAGATGAAACATAAAGATACTGCAACAATAATGAGCAAATAATACAGAGATGAGCCAAATTTAAATATAAATCCCTCTTGTTATAAATTTCTGAATGGGAAATATAAATAATCACTTTGAAAACTAAAATTCAAAGATCAAAGAAATTGAAGTTCAAGATCATTGGCTTTAAACTTTGAGTATCAAAAGCTACATATCCAAAGTCTTAAATTACATGAAATCCAAAGTAGTCCTCAATTACTTATCTAGTTTAAAGTCTGCCAGGAGTTTCCCGATCCCTGAATAGAACCAGCAACATCAGTTGCATTCTGCCTGAGTTCTCCATCCTACGGAATAGGTATGACTCCTTTGGGGTCCTGGAAGTGGTATTCATTTAATTGCGAATTCCTCAGTAGCCTCACTTTTAAAGAGTCTAAAGTCTCAAAAGAACATCCTAGATCTTCATCGCAGTGATCCAAGATCTGTGCAACTTAGGAAACAATAGAATCCTTAGCTCTTAAGATAATGAGCTCAGGTAAAACTATGCTACAAAATCCAGTATTCAGTATTTTCAGAAACCATAAGAGATATTAAGTGGTATTAGTTTCACCAGGAGGTGAACCAGAACCTGCTATCCAGAACCCAAGGCTTAAGAACTCAAAATGAATTGGGACAGTTTTTAAGCAAGATGTTAATATTGGGGGGCGCCTGGGTGGCTCAGTCGGTTGAGCGTCTGACTTCGGCTCGGGTCATGATCTCATCATTTGTGGGTTCGAGCCCCGCATTGGGCTCTGTGCTGACAGCTAGCTCAGAGCCTGGGGCCTGTTTCGGATTCTGTGTCTCCCTCTCTCTCTGACCCTCCCCGGCTCATGCTCTCTCTTTCTCAGAAATATATAAAAACATTAAAAAAAAATATTGGTATTTGAATGTACTTATTGGACTCCCCTTGTGGCCATAACCAATTACCACAAACTTAGTGGCTTAATACAGTACAAATGTATTAGTTACAATTCTGGAGATCAGTGATCTGAAATGGCTCTTAGGGCCAAAAGTCAAGCAAAGTCTTTACAGGACTGTATTCCTTCCAGAGCTTCTATAAGAAAATCTGTTACTTATCTCTTCCACCTTCTAGAAACTGCCTACATTTATTGGCTCATGACCTCCTTCTATCTTCTGAGCCAGGAAACCCATCACTCTAGCTTCTGCTTCTGCTGTTGTATTTCTTCCTCTAACACTGACTCTCCTGCCTCCCTCTTTCACTTAGAAAGAACCCTGTGATTAAAAATCTCTTTTATGGTTTGACTACCCCCCTCCCTCTTTTAATAGAGAACAAACTGAAGGTCAATGGAGGGAAGGTAGATGTAGGAATGGGCTAAATGAGTGATGGGCATTAAGAGGGCACTTGTTGGGGGACTACTGGCTGCTATATGTAAATGATGAATCACTAAATTTTATTCCTGACACCAAGGTTACACTATATGTTAACTAACTAGAATTTAAATAAAAACTTGAAATGCTAAAAAAAAAATCCTTGGAATGACAATGGACTACCCAGACAATCCAGGACACTCTTCCTCGGGAAGACACTAATTTAATTTCATCTGCAAAGTCCTTTTTCTATGTAAGGTAACATATTCACAGGTTCCAGGATTTAGAATGTGGGTATCTTTGGGGGCCATTATTCTGTCTAACTCAAGGATTCATAGCTTTTTGAAAAACATATCTATGATTAAGGTCTCCCCACCTCCACCCCCTCCCCTGCTGAGAGAATGTCATTTTGATGTTACTGCTCTCCTGGAAACTTTAAACTTTTCAGTGGAAGCAAGTCCACTGGCCAGGTCTTCTTAGAGTATTTTCAAGACAGCATTTAAAAAATCTAGAATTTTCCACATTTAAAAAATTATGCTGATGATTCTGGAAACACTTTACTGCAGTGGTAAAAATATCAATGCTGGCGTCAAACTCATAAGGATTTAAATTAAGACATAGTAGCAAATAATTCTCAAAGTTAATCTCTGACTCTGGGCAAATAATACTTTGTGCCTCATTTTCTTGTCCACATAACTGGTTAAGAGTTTTAAATAAGCTAATGCTTATAAAATACCCAAAGTGGTGCTTAGATTATAGAAAGGGATTGGGAAGATTAAAAAATTATCAAAAGCATTATTACAGATTTGAATATATCTCTGATAATTACAATAGGGGTTGAAGACCTTAATTAAATACTGTAGAAAAATGCCCCTTCTACTAATTGCTTCCTAGTCTTCCCACCAATCCTCACTGATTACTTCCATACCTGGCTACTGAAATTCTTCTATTTCAAGAGTCCCTGAATTTTATTGTCATGGCTAGAAATCCATCTGCTATTGTACTTCCTTTAGATGCCACATGTTACCTGTCATATTAAACCTCATCTCAGAACAGGCACCTGTTTTCCTTTTCTCTCATCAGATCCCTTCTGCAAACAGGGCTAAGTCTAAGTCATGTCTCCATCAGATTCATCTAACACAAATACACAGGCCAGGTAACTGCATCTTAATGCATGAGAGAAAATCCAAAGCCCACTGTGACTAGATTTATGTCCTGTCATAGACGGATGTCCCTGACTGGGTTCAGCTGCATGTGAATGTGAGCAAAGTTCTGGGGAGTCTTTTGTTCAGGAAAGTACCACAAAATCATGTTAAGTAATATATTACTCCAACCTCCACTGTTTCTTAGAAGAACCAAGTAAAATTTTGTTTAAGTTTGAATATTGTTAATATTCAATTGAATATATCATTATTACCTGTTGTTCATATTCACTAACCAATAACCTAACAGTAAGGCTGTTAGGGTTAAGTCCAGTCTCTAGTTCCAGGACTGAATGGGACTCAATATTTAAAGTTCTTTCCATTAAAAGAGTCTCATTTGTGATGATAATCTTCTTTTAAGCTGACTCATCCTTTCACAATTCTACAAATTCTAAATATACTGCTGCAGGGTGACACTTCAAACCTGAGCATTTCACAGTAGTTTTTGAGTAACCTTCCATTCTCAGAGCACCACAGGGAACCATTAGCATCATTCCCATTTTATAGAGAAGGATATGAAAGCAAATGGTGCCAAGCCCTGGTCATACTCACTTGTCCTTGGAAGGGAAGATAGAATTTACAATCCCCAACTGTCATAACTGTCAAGCCTGCCCACTAGCAGACAGTACATGGTTCTTCTAAAACATCTTGCTTATATTTTCCAATTTGAATCTTGGGCAGAAGATAGACCAATACAAGGAATGGTTAACAGCAGTAGATCTTATGTAGCAGAAAACTTGTAATTTAAATACCCAAAATGCATAGATGTTGTAGCTCATATTGGCGCCAAATAAAATTGAAATAAAATGCTTAAAGTTTGCTCTTTACAATGAATGATAATCCTGTAACATTTCCTTACTGCATTTTGATGGAACTCAAGAATCCACAAATGTACCAATCTCAACCAATTATTGTCATATAATGGAATACTGCATATTTTATGATTACAAGAGAAAACAAAAACTAGTATAAAAAAGCACTATCTGATTCTGTACTAAGTACATTCTGCCAGCAATCCTGCTAAAAGAATATTATTGTTATTTTATGATAGCATCTGTCAAACACTTTGACCTCATGACCACTTTATATTCTTAGAAATTATTGAGGACCCAAAGGGATATTGTTTATGTAGATTATAGCTATTATTAGTAACGGTATAAAAATTAAGACAAAAAACTTTAAAAAATAATAATTCATTTAAAATAACAATAAGTACACATGAATACAAATAGCATCTATATTTATATAAATATACTTACAAAACAAAAACAAATTGGTGATAACAATGACATTGTCTTTAATATCAATTAGTGGAAAAACTCCTAAATTTGCACATTTGCTTTTGTCTTCAATCTATTGTGATATGTTGTTTCAAGTATTTAAAATTCTAGCCTAACTCAGATATACATGTAAAAAGGATAAATTACTTGAATATGTTTTTAGGTAGTTGTAGATGTTCTCTGATGCTACACCACCAATTCCATTAAGTAGTAGTTTCTTAAAGGATAGTTTCTTACACAATCTAAACACAAATCAATTTGATTTTTGTAGTGTTTCATTAAAGTTCACTGGTTTATCTTCCATTTCAAATATTGACATTTTCATTACATAATTACATTTGCTATTAATAAAACAAATCTCATCACTTAACTTTTGAATATTTCACATATATTTTCTAACTTATAGTTGCTATGTTATGGATAATGTTAAGCACATTTGTGTCACAGGCATCACTATACTTTATATAGTATTTTATAGTATTTTGCCTACTTTCTGCAATTGTCTAGGCAGGCATTCAAATAATCTACAATAGTAATACTTTCAATACATTTTACTAAACTGTATCTCATTTCTTTAATAATAGCACTAGAAAGTTTATCAGTCATATTCCAGATTTTAATTAAAGAGCCTAACAGTTTCATTGTGGAATAGAATATGAGCTGATGATTTAAAGGATCTTGTTAATAATGCATTCTTCTGTTAGTAGTAGACTACAAGTTTTTATCAGAAATGTGTTTTCAGTTTTACCAAATATCTTTTAATATATTTCTTCATTTTATTTTTATGCAGTGTGTTTTATTAATATCATTGTTAAGAGACTTTTGCACTGAAGGGCAACATTCTACGGTGGATTTTTCTTTTTAATATGCCACTGAGAAAACTTATCGACTAAATTGTAGCTTACAACACAGTTTTCAGTTGTCCAAGAAAATGACTTTTGAAAAACACAGTTTATCCTCGCATTTCAGAGTATATTTAAACTTCTCAAAAAGACATCAGCTATTCAGTTTCAATGACATGCTAAAGGATCTAATTTCTGAGTGGACATAATAAGAATAAACATTATGGTAAAGAAAAAGAAAACACAGGGCTTGGCTCACACACACACACGCACACACACACAAGTGAAGGTCATTTTTCTGATTTTTTGAGATTGCATTGTATCACTGTATCATGATCTTAAAGCATTCTTAAAGTATCAGATTCAAATATGGGAAATGATGAAGATAGCATCTAATTAATTCTGATTTATAGAGAATAAAATATAGATATAATATAGCAGTGCTTCTTATCAATAATATTTGGAGCTGATCTACTCTGGATCAACAGGAAGAGGTTTTACATCATTCTGCTGGGAAGAAAGAAAGAGAGAAAGAGAGAAAGAGAGAAAGAGAGAAAGAGAGAGAGAGAGAGAAAGAGAGAAAAAGAGAGAAAGAGAGAAAGAGAGAAAGAAAGAAAGAAAGAGAGAGAGAGAGAGAGAGAGAGAGAAAGAAAGAAAGAAAGAAAGAAAGAAAGAAAGAAAGAAAGAAAGAAAGAAAGAAAGAAAAAGGAAGGAAGGAAGGAAGGAAGGAAGGAAGGAAGGAAGGAAGGAAGGAAGGAAGGGAGGAAGGAAGAAAGGAGACAAGAAAGAAAGACAAGAAAGAAGAAAGAGGAAAAACATAAAAGAGATAATATACATTAACACAGATGAAGCACTATCTGTCAGATATTAGTTATCCAGTAGCAAAAATCATGATTTCAGAGAGGAAGCAAAATGAACCCCAAATTACCTCAGTTTATTGACTCAAGACAGTTTACAGGGCATCATATTATAAAGCTGAAACCAAACAAAAGCCAGTAGAATTACAAGGTTGAGGAGGAAGACAGCAGAAATCAGGGAGACCTACGTAGGCAGAATATGGCAGGCAGAATACCATATGGGAGGGTATGAGACAAAGAGAATAGCAAAAATTTAGAGAACAATCTCAAGTTTTTGGCTGTGTACTAATCCACATACTTTTGAGACAAATTGCCCAAGTTCAAGGAAAGAGCCAAGGGAAATCAATAGGTCAAATAATTCTTGGTGGTCCTAGACAGGAGGGAATTATTTTCCCATCACCTAGACTACAAACAGATCATAATATACAGAGTAGCACATAGAATACTTACCTGGGTATTCCTGATTGGGAGGCAGAATCTTCTCTGTGCCTGCTCTGGTTCTCTACATTTTCTTGGATGTTCCAGTCAAGGCCCTGGCCACTTTTTGTTCTGGGCCATTGGTCACAGTTGTTCACACAATGAGCTACCTGGAGAGACAAGATAATACATCAGAATTTTTCTTTATGTTTGTATACAGAAGCTCAGTGCTTTTGCAGCTGCTACACAAACCCACTGTGTATGTCACAATTCATTTGGGTACATCATGTGACCGCAAAAGCCATTAGAACTATTCCAGGACCACCCAGGTAAATATGCTAAAGTTAATGTTTGCTGTGTCAAGAAATACTGCAGATCTGCTTCTACTTAGCCAGCGACAGATGAGTGCCACCATATGCCACAACTGAGAAGCATCATCTGAGTTCAGAATTAATTTCATTATATAAAACTGGGTAGAGTTGATTACTTCTAGGCTTCAGTATTAATAAAACCACTTGGCAAACTAATGTATAGCCCTATTGTTCAACAGATCTTTTTAGTAATAGAGGTATTATTTTTATACCTCTCCTACTTTTTATATATCCAATTGTCTAAGACTCACAATCATGGGTTGTTGGTGTAGGCAGGGTGGGGGGGCTACAATATGCTATCATTACTGGAGGTACCTTTAGATTTTCCCAACAAAGTTAATTTTATGGGAAATAAGTAACTACTAACATTCTGCATGGATTAGAATTTATTATCAGAAACTTAGCCTTGAAAATCAAATCCGGATGGCTTTGGTCAGTGTACTCCAAGAATTTTACCCTTTTTGAAAAGTGCAATACTGTGTTACTATTTATTTCCTTGATTCATTTAAGGAATTTATTTACGGAATTCCTTAGTTAATTCCTTAACTATTCCATAGTTATTTAAGGAATGTATGTACATTGCCAGGTATTGTTCTAAGAGTTTTAGAATATTAGTCCACATAGCTCTCACATATGGGTTGGTACAATAGTGCATCCATTGTGCAGTCCAGGAAAATAAGACACAAAAGGATTCATGATAAATATTTTATATATGTACAAGAATCTATAAACTGTTGTGACCAAAATTTTAGAAAATAATATTAAAACAAAATGGCAGTGTAACTTGCATTTGATGTGTTAATATATATTTAATGGGTATTAAAGTTAAATGTAATTTTGGTTAAAAATTAATCACTATAGATATTAAATAAGAATAAAAATAGACGCATAATCCCCCCTATTTCTCTTCCAGATCAAATTCAGTTCCATTAAAACTTTTATTTAGTTATGTAGTAGAGTAGGATTTTCTAGGGTTTATTTAAATTTAGAAGAGCTTAAAAGGTAATTTAAGATACACATGATACATTGAGGCATGGTAAAATGCTTTGAATAACTAATAGTATTCTTGCAGAAATCAGGTGTTCAATAATGGTGAAGGGTAGCTTCAGGATGTAGAACAAGGCAATTCAAAATGAAATATCTATATAACAACGTACAATTCACAATCTAACTTGTTTTTTTACAAGCTTAAGGCCTAAGGCACCTTATTTAATATTCATTTTATTCTAATAATGAGCCTAAACTAGACAAGAATGAAAATTAGCAAGCTTTCCCATTGTCTAATTGTATCTTTTCTCCTTGTTAAGTAATTTGGCAAGGTTGAAGTCTTTACAAGAAACAGTATGCTTTTCTAATGGATGTATCTTTTGTTTTCAGTTTTAACCTTGATACAGCAAATCTGTTGATATCTATACATATTGGATAAATATAGCTTATTTTGGTCCAAGCTTTCACTTAATATTTTTCTAACTTAAGATGTTTGACAGCATTGAGAATAAAGGTGATTTTCATGTGAACAAGGAGACAAAAGCAGTATGTGAAATCTGGTGATATATAATTATCTTTGAAGCAATCCAGGATTTTGTGTGGTGTGGTGTGGTGTGGTGATGTGTGTGTGTGTGTGTGTGTGTGTGTGTGTGTGTGTGTGTGTGTGTGTGTGTAATCTTACATTAAGGATCCCATCAAACCTGAGACAAGGTCATGGGAGCAGTTAGTTTATTTGGGACATGACCTCAGGAAATACAACTGAAGAAGTGAACACAGTGAAATATGGAAGGGTAAAAAGCCAATAAAAACTGCATTAATGGCCAAATTACTGCTGGGACTACAGGGACTTAATCCGTCTCAAACCTTCCACAAAACCATATGGAACATTCTTCAGAAATGTCTTTAAAAAAACAAAACAAAAAATCTGGCGCTTCATTTGATTTGATTTGAGTTTGTTATTTTATGTTTTACCAAATCCCTTATTCATTGGTTGAGAGATACCCCACAGGGGATTAATTCCTAAAACTTTCCATTTTGCAGCTTAATATGGCTGACGAGGCTCCTAGGAGACACAAGGGGAGAATTAACATGCTCCTCAGGAGTCCATGAGTGAAGGGTTATAGGGCAGCATATGAGCAGGGTTAGCTAGAGTGTGAAATCCAAATCAGCTCATAACTTGCACTGATTCCTCTCTCTTAGTGACACTTGTGGACAAAGGCTTCTTATAATCTATTTAAAATAAAAGGATCATAGAACAAGCTGTTATACTTTCTTATTCATTATTTTCTTCAATACCACCCATTTTAGATTCTGTTCACCTGCGTATAGAACTTTTATCTGTTTCTTGTGCCTGCCCAGTGGAGTGATGCAAATTTTCATTCACATGCCATCTGAATCCTTTCCCTTTTCATGATATAGTTTTTGGAATTGCCTGTTTCCTGTGATTTCTGGGAATGGAAACACCTAAGGATTCCCCAGTTAACCCCTCAAGTTTCAGATATTCTTCTGACTAACCCAATTATTTAGCAATATCTAGTGCTTCCTTATAAGCAGGGCCCATTACCCTAGACATATAGTAATCCCTTATGTTGTTTGCTAGTCTAATAATATTATTAGTACCAAATGATCAGATGACAGACATAGCTTTAAATTTACTGGAATGCTTACTGTGCTCCCCCTTCAACTGAGGCGTCTGATTATGATGTGGTTTACCTTCTGGGGACAAGAGGGAACAAATTCCCCAAGTGAATCACTATCTATGTTGGCAACAGGGCCCAATCCTTTCCTCTTCAGTTCCGATACCTACAAATTAAGAACACGGCATCATTTAATGGCCATTTGTTCAACATATATACTATGTTCTAGAAGATACAGCCCTACCTGCATAGAGATTTATCATGAATGTGCTGCATTAAAGAAGTCATTTCCATATAACTGACAGCTATTGGATGATATGCAATATTGTGGCACTGATAGTTCCTATGATTATAAATCTATCACAACTCATCCATACTAAACATGGTCCCTTCACATGAGGAAATCTCACATTCAACCCCATGCCACTACAAGTATTCTATACATTGTTATATAGTGTTATCAGGCATGAAAATCCACATTTAAAATTGATATCATTAACAGAAAGAGTAACTTTTATCTCCTTTATGATGAAAATACAAGTACACTGTTGGCTTCCTCAGTGATGGAACTCTATGGAAGTCTCAGTGTTTCTCATGATACTAATGGATTACACATTCAGTAGTGTTATAATTAAATCCACATTGATAGTAAGAAGTACATATTTGGGGGTTTATGAGCACCTTTCATTTTTGTCACATAATTGCCCTATTCAAAACCCACCGGGCAAACACTTGGATAGATTCAAGAGACAGGTTGAGTGGCATCCATTAGAAGGACCGCCTTGCTCACCTGAATGTTTCGTGTCACCATACAGTGAAATGCTTCTTAGTTGGCATTAGCATCAGAACAAATATTTGAACAGAATATGCCTACACTTATTGGCCCAATATGCATGCCTCTTCCACAGGACTGTTGTCCTGTCCAGGGCACGACCAGGACTCTGACAAAACAATTAAGTCACAAATCTGATCACAAATCTATGAATATCATATCTCAATTTTTTCTCTTTACATAAATAATATGATCAATTATGTCTCTCAAAACTCTCTTGGAATAATTTCCTCTCACTCTTAACTTTCAGCGCTACCTTCAGTGAGGTTGTAGTGAAGTAACATTTGGGCTACATAAACATATCAAATTAGCCTATCTGCGAAACAGGCACAGGTTATTTCCTATTACCTGAGTCACAGCTGAGGTCAAGGAACTATACTCAGAGTCTACAAATGTAAGCTGAGGGAGAGATATCACTTCAAAAAGAGATAAATAACATGAGCGTCTTGGCACCCTCTTTATATAATTTAATTGTACTATCTTAATTCTTAATTGTAATCTACCTAGTCCTGACTCTGAATATAGTACTTCCATCACATAATCAAATGCTCTAGCACCTGCTTAATTTAATAAGTTGGATGCTATTAAAAATTCCAGTTAATAATAGGCATCACCTGTTGCACAATCTCTCAACACCCCATGGTAAGTACTTTGTTTATACCATCATCCAACAGTTTTAGGAGATATGTTACAAATGGTAGCACTTCTACTGGAAAAGACACAAAACTCTAGGTTCTCTTTGCAACTAGGGTTGCAACCAAATGGGGCTTTTCAGAGACTCAAAACCTGAACCTTATCTAATATGGATTCTCTTGTAACACTGGATCTACTCAGGGGAAGCACAAATTGAACAACAATCTGGACTTGCTACAGGGCCATAGTACCAAGTAAACACTGGCTACTACTCAAAACTGTGATCAGAGCAGTATTGATAAATGAAGTAAGTAAATGCTGCCTCATAAATACAAAATGGCTCACCAATACCATGCCTATTTCTTTAGGATGGAAAGTGTAAAGTGCAATTGATTTGTTAACTCAGAATAAATGCCCAGACAACACCCAGACCACTGGACTTAATAAACTTCATTAATTGGCAGGGGAAGATGGAGGCAGAGTAGGAGGATCCTAAGCTTGCCTCATCCTATGAACACAGCTAGAAAGCTATCAAATCATCCTAAATACCCCAGAAATATACTTGAAGACTGGAGAACCAATTCCACAACTAAAGACAGAGAAGAGGCCACAGTGAAAAAGGTAGGAAGTGCAGAGATACAGTTTGGGAGAGAAAAGGACTATGGCCACCTCAGTAGGGAGGGAGCCACAAGCACTGAGAAGGGCAAGAGACAAACCAGCATATAGGAGACCACATGGGAAAAATGAATTCCCACAGCAATTGGCTTAGAAAGAGAGAGGGTCTAAATTTTGTGAGTTCTTGCATCCAGCGGGGCTTAACAGCTGGAGTTCTAAGGGTCAGGAGAGGCTTGGCTGGGATAGAGCCTGGAGGACATTGTGCAGGCAAAATATCTGTGGACATGCAGTGTGGAAACAGTGATCTGAAAAGCTTGCGGGGCACACAGTGGGGAGTTTATCTGCTCTTCATGAAGCATGTCCCAGAAAGGGAACATTCAGAGAAAAGAACCCTCTGGGAACAAAGGACCTGGCAGGTACCATGTCTTTCTGCTGCCCCACGGCGTAAGCACAAGGATGCCTGTCAGAACAAGCACAGTGCCAACACTCCGCACCTAACTGGCTAACACCAAGCCCTCCCCCGGCCTCTGTGCTCTGGTGGAACCATCCTTCCCAGTCATATTTGCCTCAGTCCCAGGGCAGTGGGCCCCTTCCCACACTGCAACTCCCAACCAAAGAGTTTTGTGGGGTCTTGATTCTGGGCAGTGGTGCTGACAGATCTCCTTTCACAAGCAGAACACAGCATACCTAGTTAAAACTCACCACATTCAGGCCAGGAACCAAATACTTTCCACAACAGGCAATGAGAGCCTCTGCAGGCAACAGGCCTGAAGGATAAAGTAGCCAGGACACAACAGCAGAATGTATGGAGCACACACTGGAGATGCTCCTAGAAGTGCCAGGCCTTGGGGAACAGGAGACACTAAACTGCAAAGTACAACATGACCTCTTCTTCATAAGCCTATTACCCTCAAAAACAGAAGATTTAACCGACTTTCCTGACAAAGAGAAAAAGACACAAAGACTTAGATAAAATGTGAAGACAGAGGAATTTGTCCCAAATGAAAGAACGGGACAAGGCCACCACCAGATATCTAAATGAAACATGCCTATAAGTAACATGCCTCATAGAAAATCTAAAGTAATGATTGTAAAGATACTCACTGGCCTTGAGGAAAGAATAGAAGACATCAGTGAGACCATTAGCACAAGAGCTAAGGATCACATAGCAGAGATAAATGGCTCAATAAACAAAACAAGAGACGTGCTTATTAGAATGAACAGTAGGTTGGAAGAAGCAAAGGAATAAATTAATGAGCTAGAAGGCAAAATAATGAAAAGTAATCAAGCTGAAGGAAAGAGGAAAAAAAAAGAATTATGCAAAATGAGAATAGAATTAGGGAACTCAGTGTCTCCACCAAGTGTAATAACATTTGTATTCTAGGAATCCCATTAGAAGAAGAATGAGAAAAGGGGCCAGAATATTTGCTTGAAGAAGTAATAGGTGAACTCTTTCCTAATCTAGGGAAGGAAACACATATGCAGATTCAGGAGCTAAGAATATTGTGTCCAGTAGGACTACCAGTCAGAATAGGAGATATAAAGAGTTCCCCAGACAAACAAAAACTAAAGGAGTTCATGACTATTAAATCAGCCCTGCAAGAAATATTAAAGGGGACTCTTTGAGAAGAAAGAAAAACCAAAGTGACAATATGAAAGTAGGCAACACAAAAGCAGTAAAAATGAACGTTTCTGTAAAGAAATCAGTCAAGGAACTCACAAAAGGATGCAAAATATGACACCAAATATTCGAAACATAGGGAGGAGAAAAGGATGTGTTCAAATTTAAAGGATCATCAACTTAATATAGACTGTTACTTGCAGAAGAGTTTATATACAAACCTAACAGTGATCACAAATCAAAAACCACTAATATATACGCAAAGAATAAAGAGAAAGAAATCTAAATATATCATAAAAGAAAAATAGTAAAACATAAAAGAGAGAAAGAGAAGAAAGAATTAGGGAAAACTTCAGAAACAACCACAAAAATAAGTAATAAAATGGCAATAAATACATATCTATTAATAATTATTTTGAATGGAAATGGTCTGAATGCTTCAATCAAAAGACAAGGTGACAGAATGGATAAAATAATGGGACCTATCTGTATGCTGCCTACAGGAGACTCATTTAAGACCTAGAGACACTGTCAGATTGAAATTGAGGGGATGGAGAAACATTTATCATGGAAATGAATGTAGAAATATTCGTATCAGACAAAATTTATTTTAAAATGAAGTTGGTAACAAGAGACATAAAAGGTTACTATATCATAATAAAGGAGAGAATTAATCAAGAAGGTATAATTATAAGTATTTATGCACCCAATGTAGAAGCACCCAAATACATAATCAGTTAATAACAACCATAATGGAAATAAACAATAATAATAAAATTATTATTTTATTATTTTTATTATATATATTTATTTTTTATATAAAATCTATTTTTTAATTTTTTTATATTTTATATAAAATATATTTTTATTTATTTATTACCACTTGTACTCAACACAGTACTAGAAAACCTAGCCACAGCAATTAGGCAACAAAAGGAAATAAAAGGCATCCAAATTAGTGAGGAAGAAGTTAAACTTTCACTATTTGCAGATGATTTGATACTCTATATAAAAAAACTCTAAAGACTCTACCAAAAAACTATGTGAACTAATAAATAAATTGAATAGAGTCACAGGATACAAAACCAATGTGGAGAAATATGTTGCATTTCTATACACTCTTAATGAAGCAGAAGGAGAAATTAAGAAAACAATCACATTTACAAATGCACCAAAAATACTAAGATACCTAGGGACAAATCCAGTCAAAGAGGTAAAAGACCTATACTCCGAAAACTACAAAACTCTGATGAAAGAAATTGAAGATGACACAAAGAAATTGAGACATTCCATACTCATGAATTGGAAAAATATTTATTATTAATATGTCTATACCGCTGAAAGCAATCTACAGATTTAATGCAATCCCTATCAAAATTCTAACATTTTTCACAGAACTAAAACAAAAAAGTCTGAAGATTTACATGGAATCACAAAAGACTCCGACTTGTCAAAGCATTTTTGAAAAGGAGACCTGGAGGAAGCACACTTCCAGATTGTAAATTATATGATAAAGCTATAGTACTCAAAGTAATTGTATGTTACTGGCGCGTGCGTGTGTGCGCATGTGCACACACAGATCAATAGAACAGAAGAGAAAACCCAGAAATAAACTCACAATTACATGGCCAATTAATCTTTGACAAAGCAGAAAAGAATATGCAATGGGAAAAAGACAGTCTCTTCAACAAATGGTGTTGGGAAAACTGGTCAGCTACATGCAAAGAATGAAACTGTACCACTTTTTTACACCATACACAAAAATAAATGCAAAGTGGCTTAAAGACCAAAATGAGAGACCTGAAACCATACAAAGCTTAGAAGGCAGTAAAGTCTGACATCAGCTGTAGCAACATGTTTCTAGATATGTCTTCTGAGACAAAGGAAAGAAGAGTAAAAATAAACTATAGTGAGTCCATCAAAATACAAGTCTTCTGCATAGTGGAGGAAACAATCAACTAGGTAAATTATGGAATGGGAGAAGATATTTGCAGCAAATGACATATCTAACAAAGGGCTAGTGTCCAAAATATATAAAGAACTTATACAACTCAATACCCAAAACTACAAATAACCCAGTTAAAAAATGAGCAGAAGAAATGAACAGACATTTCTCTAAAGAAGATATCCAAATGCCAATGGACACTTGAAAGATGTTCAACATGGCTCTGTGCTGACCGTGCAGAGCCTCCTTGGGATTCTCTCTCTCTCTCTCTCTCTTTTTCTCTATATCCTTCCTCCCATCTCAAAATAAATAAAAACTTACAAAACATACAAGAGACAGCAAGTGTTGGCAAGGATGTGGAGGAAAAGGAACTCTCTTGGATTGCTGGTAGGAATGCAAATTGATGCAGTCACTGTAGAAAACAGTATGGAGGTTTCTCAAAAAGTTAAATATAGAACTACCAGTAATCATGATACTGGTTATTTACCCCCAAACCACAAATCACTAATGCAAAGGGATACAAATACCTCTGTGTTTATAGTAGTATTATTTACAATAGACAAATTATGGAAGCAGCTCGAGTGCCCATCAACTGATGAATGGATAAAGATGTGGTGTGTGTGTGTGTGTATGCGTGTGTCCTGGAATATTATTCAGCCATAAAAAAGAATGAAATCTTGCTATTTGCAGCAACACAGATAGAGCTGGAGAGGATAATGCTAAGTGAAATAAACTAGCCAGAGAAACACATAATCATATGATTTCACTTTTATATGTAATTTAAGGAACAAAGCAAATGAGCTAAGGGAAAAGAGAGAGAGACAACCCAAGAAACAGACTTGTAACTATTGAGAACACTAATGATTATCAAAGAGGAGGCAGGTGTGGAAATGAATGAACTAGGTTATGGGGATTAAGGAAGGCACTTGCTGTGATGAGCGCTGGGTGATATTTATACTTGTTGAATCAGTATATTATATACCTGAAACTAATATAACACCTCATATTAACCACACTGGAATTTAAAAAAAACTTAAAGTCATTGTTCCTTAATAATAAAATGTTAGCGGGACACCTGGGTGGCTCAGTCGGTTAAGTGTCCAACTTCAGCTCAGGTCATGATCTCATAGTTGGTGAGTTTGAGCCCAGCATCAGGCTCTGTGCTGACATTTCAGAGCCTGGAGCTTACTTTGGATTCTGTGTCTCCCTCTCTCTGCCCCACTCTGCTCACGCTCTGTCTCTCAAAAATAAATGAACATTAAAACTTTTTTAAAATAAAATATTAGCTATGTCATTATTAAATAGACTTCCTGCCAGTCAAATACTAAGTGAATTTTACAGATAGACTATCAAAGAATTCATTTGTGCCTTATTAGTAAAAATGTATTTCTAGAAGAAAGAACTCTCCACAAGGGAAGCAAAACAAAAGACAGAATGAAATATTGAATAAGAACAAAAATGGAGAAAAATAAAAGCTTCACAAATTATCTTTTTCTTTCAACTCTGGCTCACAGAGGACAGAGAGTGCTGACCTCCTCACTACACTCAGTAGTGCATTTCTTATTGTTTTAGTGAAGAAAATCAATTCAGTATCCTTCTGGCTTTTGTCTGACATAGTGAATTCATTCTATCATGCCCAGTTTCCAGAGCCTCCTTACCCTTTCCACATTTATTTGCCAAGGGAGTTCTGACTATATTATTTACAAGCTTAAGAAGAAATTCCAAAAACTCCTGGGTTCTATGGTTTTTGGTTTTTGGTTTTTTAATAAGCTCTGCCTCCTATAAAAGAAATCAATTTCACTGCTCATGTTGGGACGTGTCCATAATCAAGAGGTGGCCAGCAGGGCTGCCTGCAGATATTGAAGAGGGCAGGGCTCATCTTGTACAACTTCCATTTCTTGTGAGGCATTTTGTGCTCTCTAAGTAACAAGCAAGAAGGTGGAGATCAATTCTACCACTCTGGAGGCTTTGAAAGAAGGTAAAGTTTCAATTACCTTATGCAAATCCATCCAAATTTTACACATAAGGCACAGCATGCATAGCTAAAACAAATAAAGAAGTAAAAAATAAAAGTTGAAATGATGGATAAAGGAGATAAAATACTCCTTAATAAATTGTGGATTAAATATGCAAACAAATAGAGAATAACATGCTTTAGGAAGAATGTTCAACACTACATGTGAGTAGAGTGATAACTACATACTTAGAGTGTTCTTGGAGAAAGAAAATAGGATAGAGATATTATGTCAGCTGTTTTATAGTTTAATAATAGGTATTGTTTACATGGTACAAAATCAGAAACAGAATTTCTTTTAGGTCTCAATCAAGAGCTGAAAGTAAAACTTCTGTGAAAAGCACTGAAATCTAAATCCATTTAGATGAAGAAATAAGGGTAACTATTGGACTTTAATTACAAAACTCAAAAATTATTAACATTTATAATTAGGAAAAGCTAATTTTAACACAAGTTATAAAAATCAAACTGTATTATTTAAACAGAGACATTATAACTAAAAGAAGTAAAAATATCAGAGTATCAAAGTAATTAAACAGAATCAAGAACTGATCAGCAGAGTGGTGATAGGGAAGGTATTTTAAGTATACTTTTTCTTCTGCTTCTCAGTACAGTGAGTCATTAGACAGTTACTGAGGTTACTGTATTAACAATATCTTTAAGTTAATATTTAAGTTAATATCTCTAGTATAATCTAGTATAATATCTCCAGTATAATATAGATTGTCTTAAAGGCAAACACTATAACAAGTAAAACAGATGATAAACTTTCTTAATCATAGAAAGAAAATGAAGATGAGCCTTAAATCTTCCAAAAATCGGTGACAGTCTACATTTCAAATATGTCAAAGGAAACAAAAAAGAAAAACATGCGTCCTAAAATATTATGGTAGAACTAAATCCAAACATATCTGATTTAGCAATATATATACCAAATAATTCATGTTTGAAAATAAAAAAAGCTTTGGGCCTGGACCAGAAAGCAAAACTAGATCCATACATAGAGCAAAGACAGTCGGAAACATTAGGTATTAGCTTATCTCCAAGGTGAGAGTCATCAATTCCTTCTGTCTTCATGTTGAATCCACTCCTCTCTGAATAGTGTAGTACCTACTCTGTGCATATTTTGTCCTCTCTTTGTGAATATTTTGATTAACAAAATAGAGCAGATGCAGTGCTTAAAGATTCTTGATACTAGGTCATAAAAAACCTGGCAGCTACTATATAAACCATTTGGAATGTGGATTCGGAGGAAAACAGTCACCAGGTAGAATGTTTTTATACTGCGAGGCCTCCATTCAGTAAGAAAGCCCACGCTGGCTACACGGGGAAGCCAAGTGGAAACAGAGACTGACGTGGGACCAACACTGGACCGACCCGTTTAGCTGTTCCAGACCTAACAGCAGACATGTGGGCGGCGGCCCCTTCAGTTGTTTCTGTCGCAATTATCATCAATTCTGGTCACCTCACTATACCTCAAATTACGTTACTGCAAAGAGAGGCACTCACTTGTTATTTATTTAATTAATGAATTATATACGTTGTAATTGCTCCACTATAGAAATTGTAATTATTATTGAAGAGGTTTTTAACATGCATGATGAAGAAGACGACAAAATTATTTACCCACATTCAGAAACAACGTGAACAGTTTTCTACTGATAAGTATATATTATATATACACATTTTAATATAAACTGATTTGCATTAATATTACAATGTACTTTTTACTTCATATTTAAATTATGAACACATTATGTTACTATATATTATATATATATACATATATATACTATATATTCTACAACTTATTTTATTTTCTTTAATTTTTTAAATTTATTTCTAGGAGAGAGAGAGAGAGAGCGTGAGCAGGGGAGGGTCAGAGAGAGAGGGAGTCACAGACTGAAACAGGCTCCAGGCTCTGAGCTGGCAGTCAGCACATAGCCCGACGCGGGGCCCGAACCCACGAACCGCGAGATCATGACCTAAGCGAAAGTCGGACGCTTAACCGACTGAGCCACCCAGGCGCCCCTACAACTAATTTTAATAGTTACATATATTTCATCACTACAGGCAACAGTTCCTTAGAGTCTACCAGATACCATCTACCGTGCTAGGGCTGATTTTGCACTGCTAAATGAAAAAAAAAAAATCTCTGCTGTTGGAGAGTTTTAATCTGGGATGGCAAACAATCAATAAATATTATTGCTTTGGTTCCTCATCTCCAAGACAGGCCCCATAGTGCACTAAGCTTATTAAGGAATGCCCTTGGTATTCACACCTCTAGAAAAGAGGGTAAGGAGCAGAGTTAGGGGAGAAATCAAGTTCAGATGGAGTTCCCACCATAGTTTTGGCCAATCTCACAGGAAACGAAAGCTAAAATATCATCAGCTTGACTCAAATTGAGCAGACTTGACCACACCCATTCAAGACCCGCAAAAATTATATTAGAAACTCTTCTAAATATCAAGATTGTTTCTCTTTGATTGTTTGGTTTAACTCTTAAGGTAAGAAATCGAATCACAATGAAAGCAAAATAAACCGATACATCAGAAACAGATGGTGATAAAGTATCTGTATGAAGCAAGATGTATCAGAGTACTTTGTGGGATGTCATCAAGATGGCTGAATAAGGTGTCCCCCACTCAAATTTCCCCCGAACAATAATAATTTGACATCTACCTAAAGACAAAAGTGTCCTGTGGGAGGTTTGGGATTCAAGTAGGCAGTTGTGAATCTCTGGTGTAGTCCAAGGCCAAGGAGAGCCGTTTGAGAAGGCGGCTTATTGTTGGCAGCTGAATCATCAACCATGGTCCTAGCTACAGATCCAGAAATGGTTCTGTATCCATGTGGACTTAGCTACAACTCTTTTTGGACTCAGTCCTGCTCTAACTACCATATGCCAAGGGACCCAGGAAGAATTACTCCTCCTTAAGTACTGAGTAATAAGCACACAGACCTTGATCTTGGCTGTGGGCCCAGAAGTAGCCCTTGAACCAGCTCCATTCCTCACCCCAAGCAGTCACACTTCATGAGTGTTCCTGCTGGCAGAGGGACACTGCAGGGAAAAATCCTCCTTAATAGTGGGGAGGGGTGCGTAATAACCACAAAAGTTCAAGCAACAGAAGCAAAAACAAGTAACTGGGACTACAGCACACTCACTATAAAGTCTCTGAACAGCAAAAGAAACAGTCAAGAAACTGAAGAGTTAACTTATATAATGGGAGAAAATATTTGCAAATCATGTATCGACTAAGGGATTACTATCCAAAAAATATAAGGAAGTTATACAACTCAAGAGTGATATATAAATAATCCAAATAAAGAATGGGCAAAGGACCTAAACACACATTTTTCTAAGGAGCATACACAAGTTGCCAATAGGTACATGAAGACTCACTAATCATCAGGGAAATGCAAATCAAAATCACAATGAGATATTGCCTTATATCTGTTAAAGTTGGCTATTACCAAAACAACAAGAGATAATAAATATCAGCAAGAATGTAAATAAAAGGGAATCTTTCTTAGTGAGAATTTTAAACTGGTACAGTCACTGTGAGAGACAATATGGATTTCCTGAATGAATTAAAAATAGAAGTTCTATATGTTTCAGCAATTCTATTTCTGTGTATATATCCAAAGGAAATGAAAACAGGATATCAAAGAGAGATCTTCACTCCAGTGTACTAAGTATTAATCATAGTAGCCAGGACATGGAAACAACCTAATGAGCTGTCAGTGGATGAGTGGATAAAGAAAATGTGATGCATATATGAAATAAAATGTTCTTCAATCATAAAAAGAGAAGGCATTCTACCATTTGTGACAACGTGGAAAGACCTTGAAGGCATTATGCTAAGTGAAACAAGTCAGCAGAGAAAGGCAAATAGTACATGATCTCACGTGTGAAACCTAAAAACAGCTAAACTCTAAGAAATAGAGTTGAATGGGAGTTCCCAGTGGCTGATGGAGGGTAGTGGGGGCTACCCCACATAGTGACTATTTTGTAACTGACGATTTTGGCATCATAGTCATATTCTTTCATTTATATAGTATCTATGGCCACTTTTCTGTTACCAGGAGAGCTGAGCAGTTGTAACAAAGATTGTAAATTCCAACAGCTTAAAATAGTTACTATCTTAGCCTTTACAGAAAAATTGCCCCAACCCCAGGTTTAGTAACATTAGATTACTTTTTTTAATGTTTATTTATTTATCTTGAGAGAGAAAGAGAGAGAGCGAGTGAGCGCACGAGAGCGAGCAGGCAGGGGAGAAGGAGAGAGAGATTGAGAGAGAGAGAGAGAATCTTAAGCAAGCCCCATGCTAAGCGCAGAGCCTGACATGAGGCACGATCCCACAACCACAAAGTCATGACCTGAGCTGGTATCAAGAGTCAAATGCTTAACCAACTGAGCCACCCAGGGACCCCAAACTCTAGATTACTTTTAATGTAATTTTCATGAGGTTTGATTAATCCATAAAAATTGTCAATTTTTAAAATTGTTCTAAAATCCAATCATAAAACAAAAAATAAATCATTCATAAATCATAATATCCTTTGACATTTTATAACATTTTATTGGTTTATTTTCTATGCAATTTATAAGGGGGGTCATCCATTATTCAATCAATACTAGAGGCCTATTATGTAACAGACAAATTCAATGACTTGTATAACAAGAACAAAACAGAATATGTCTGTGATTCCATGGAACTCACAACATAAAGGAAGGATTTTCTCAATATTTTAATAAGAACAAGTTTCACAATGCATTATTTCTACAATTTACCTTACTGTATCTTTTTGCAAATTTTGATTGTTTTCCATTTTTGTTATTACAGGGAGTACTGAATTTGAATGCCTTGAGCAGAAACATTTTCCAACATCTTACCTTATTTCTGTAGGAAAGCATTACTAGAACTGGAATTATAAGTTTAGAGGATTTGGGGATTTCACACATGATACTGTTGGCAAATTTTAGGCAATTACATTTCTGAAACAGTGGATAAGTAATAACTCAATGTTTTCTAGGTCAAATATTTCAATATAAAAATAACTAGAGCATTGTTTTAAAAATCGTGATCCTGGGAAATCTGGATGGTTCAGTCAGTTAAGCATTCAACTTCAGCTCAGGTCATGATCTCACAGTTCACAAGTTCGAGCTCCACCTCAAGCTCTGTGCTGAGAGCTGAGAGCCTGGAGCCTGCTTCGGATTCTGGGTCTCCTTCTCTCTGTGTCTCTCCATGCTCTCTCTCTCTCTCAATAAATAAATAAATAAACATTAAAAAAATTTTTTAATCATGATCCTAACAGTATGACAAAAATTTTGTTTAGAATATCTGATGCCACATTCTGTAATAGGACTTGGACATATAGATGATAGAAAGAAAAATAGAGAGGTAGAAAGAACTGTGTATGTTATATAATTGAGACAAAAAGAATCCTGTACATTAGTTTCTATACAGCAGACTGAGACTCATTTGCTCAAAAGCCCACTGGTGCCAAATTTAAATTTGTACAAATCCAATTATGTTAACAATAGCCCAAACAAGGAGATTCTTAGCCATGTGCAGCCTACCTGTTTTGTACAAACCATGAATCCTCAACCCTCATCTGCTAGCTATTGCTAGCTTCTGGGGCCATAAAGGTCCCAAGCCAGTGCTGTTCTTGAAAGCTCTCTGACCCAGAACCTCCTTGCTTTGCTGCTGAGCTATATCACGGAGACACTTAAACTCCCTTTAGGATGCCCAGTAACCTCTGGACAGATTCCTGCTGCGAGGGGCTTTCCCTGCATATAAACCTGTCAAACCATCTCCCAGTAATTGAGTACACTGCGGCCACCTGGTGGTTATATTTTCCCCCTTGATCAGCCTCCAAATCTATCAAATCCCTTATACTCTGTGTGTGCATAGACTTATATAATATATAATACTTCCATATGATTTTACTTGAATATATTTGAATATAAATTAATAAAATATTCTTATATATAGCAGTTTGAATACCAATATGTCTGTAAAGAAAATGTATGGTGTAACTCAGGAAACATCAGCTATGTCTTCACTAAGAAATCTATGATAACCCTTAGTTTCTGTTCTTTTGTTTCACATATTCATTTGCTTTCTGATGGTTTCTTTTTAACATAGGATATGTGAAAGAATAATGAATCATTTTCCAGAATTATTTTTACAGAACTAGTTAGAGAATATGTCATTGCCTATGTCCTTGCTTAAGGCATCATTTAGGTAACATTGATTTCTAGAGGAGGATTTTTCTCCATTATCCTTAGGAAAAATATTTTCTGAACAATTTATTTGAGAATAGGAATGACCCTGGAGTGCTGTAGCTTTCCATTCACTTCTCTATCTGAGCAATGCCGTTCATGTTTGGTTTTCTGGCTATATTCCATTTGCCATTACCAATGTTCTCTGGTGGGCAGATTATTTTTTTGTGTATGATGGTAAATAGGGGCACATTTTATTTTGCTTCCTGTGACAGAATAAAGAACTTCCTTATAAAGGTCCCAGGAAAAAAATGGACCCTGCATTGCAGTTAGGACATTTCCTAACTTCATAGTGAAATTATCCCCAGCAATATTTTTCCATTTCTATACATAAGATCTAGTACATTTTTAAATGTATATAAGAAAAAAATTACAACACTACTATAAAAATATATTAAGGCCATTTTTAAAAATAGTAAACTCCATAAAATTTATTTTTCACTGTTTTCCATCTACTTTATTACCTCTCACATATTTAAATACTTCTAGGAATATATGTGAAGAATGAAGCATAATCCTACTTCACATAATTATCCAAAAATCCAGTATTAATACTTGGTTATTAAGCAGAGAAAAAAATCATAACTAATTACTACATCATTTATTTACTTTGTTAGGAAAATCACCAGTGAAATACAGTTACTGTCTAACCACATTTAAAAAAAAAAACAATGTACTCTGGATCTGTGATGGCTCAGTTAATGGGTAAATAAAGCAGATGAGATATTTGTTTTTCTCCTTGCTTTTATAAGACAAAAATCAAACAAAAACCACCAGGTCATTTCAATTAGTTTGGAAGGATAAAGAGCTCTAGAAACAGTGGAGGGGCAGAAGATGTCCCATGTTGCTATTTCATCACAGATATAAGTGATAAAAAGGGCAGAGTCAGGCAAAGTTTTGGGGAAATGGCATTCCAGGCAAACCACCTCCTACTGCAGTGACTTAAGGAATACAGGAGTTTGTTTTTCACATAAAAACTCCCAAGATTTGTGGTCCAGCCCTTCCCATGTGGCTCTGTCATCCTCAGACTCCTAAGATGGTTCCAGCCCCCAGCATTTCATGAGAAGTATAAAGAGTAAAAGAGAGCACAGGACAGAAATCTTTATGGAGATGACATGAAAGTGATATATATTACCTCTGCTCACATTACATTGGCCTGAATTTGGTCACAATTCAATAAAGAGGCTGAGAGTATAGTCTGCAGCTGCCAGGCCTGTTGCAGCCACAATTCAGGTGGTTATATCACAGAAAGAAAGAAGGGGTGGATGGATGCTGAGCTACTGTTATCAGTCTTTGTTCTGAATACAAAGGTGAATACAAACTTGCATTTTTATGAAATATGAAAAAGGCTGGAGTAGTTGAAACACAGTTAGCCTGGAAGGAGAGATGAAGTTGGTGAGGCAGACAGTGTGTGGGTAATTTAGGCCATATAAACTGTGATAAGTAATGTAAATTTTATTCAAAGGTGATGGTGAAGTAACTGAAGTGTTAGGCATGAGAGAGATATCATTAATCATTAAAAAATTATCAAATTGGCTCAGTTATAACAAAGAGATTATTGGTGGAATGAGTGGACAGACGAAGAGCAATTAGAATCTTTAGCCAGACTTTCATAATAAAGATGATGGTGGCAGCTGTAAGAATTGATAAAATTTGGTTATATTTGGGAGACAGGACTTAGAATACTTCCTAATGAATTTTATGCAGAGAATAAAGGAAAGAGGAGGAGTCAAGGATAACATCATTGACTTTGGTGACACAGTGGTAACATTTACTGAGATGGAGAATACTGTCAATGAAAGCTTTATTGAAGCACAACAGTGGTGAGGAAGCCATATATTACATCTTGAGTATTTCAAGTTTAAAAAATCTTCAGGGCACCTGGGTGGCTCAGTGGGTTAAGTGTCTGACTCTTGGTTTCAGCTCAGGTCATGATCTCACAATTCGTGAGATCCAGCCCCACATCGGGTGGGCTCTGTGCTGACAGCATTGAGCCTGCTTGGGATTCTCTGTCCCTCTCTTTTCCCCTCACCCATCTCTCTGTCTGTATGTCTGTCTGTTTCTCTCTCTCTCTTTCTTTCTCAAAATAAACTTCAAAAATTAAATAAAAACCAATTAATTAAATAAAATACCTATTATTCAGCCAAGAAGAATTATCAATAAACAGTTGGACGAAGGGGTCTGGATGCAGGGAGGATGCTATTTTGCACAGAAATTGGAAGATTACACATAACCAGAGAGAAATAGAAGAAAGACGAGGGTTGAAGACAGAAGCCAGGAGTTTGTTAAAATTAGCAATTAGTCAAGTAATGAAAAGTCATTACGAGAGACAGTGAGGGACTGGACTACCAGTCAGGAGGAAAGAATGCCAGACAATGCTGGTGCTATGAAAAAATAAAACAGTTGAGATGGTTAGTGTTAAAATCATGGTCAGGACCAAAGCCACTGCTTATAGCCTCTGAAAAATCACAGAAAATTGTTATCAGAAGCTAAGCGTTTTAGGTGAGACTTCCTGGAACAGACACTGAGATGGGTGTGCAGAGTTGGTTGTTTGTTCGGTAGTGTTCTCCTGAGAACAACGTCTGTGAGGGAGTCGACTGAGAGAGAGGAGTTGGACTCTGTAAGGCATCAGAGGCCTCAAACAATCCCACAGAAAATTCTGAAACTAGAAAGATCTTCATAGTTGTCTCAGCTGAGACACTGGGTCATCCTTTCCTGCCCTCGGCAAACATTAATGGGATGTTTGCCAAGGCTGCCCCCAGGCATACACTTGGGCAAGGGAGTTTCTTCAGACTAGAGAAGTTCCTAGGAAGGGACACAGCTGTGGAGCTATCAGAAGCCAACATATCCAGTAGATGGTGGAATGAGTCTCTTCATTCTGAAGGAGAAGGGGGAGGTGGTTTTAGACTCAAAGATGGGCCACTCAAGTCTCTCTTCAAGGAAGAAATTGTTTCAGTTGCTGGGAGTGCTTTCAGTTCAGCTTTCAACCTCTGTCAGGATTAACTCTGCTTCCGTAAGTTGTGTTGCCTTAATATATAGCATCCCAGGTGTACCTGTATCCAACAATTGGATGTGGTCAGTATATAAAGGTAGTCTTTCTAGCAGAAGATGGAAAATCTCAGATGAGCTACTTTAGCTTCAGCTATGTGCCGCCTGGACTGTATTTGAGTTTCACCTCTTCCTCTGCCCAATATGGCTTCTTTCTTCATTACTCCATGTGTGTTAGTCCTGAGGTCTCACATTAAAAGACATCCTGTACTCTAATTTCCATATCAGAATCTGTTTCCCAGAAAAGCCAGAGAATGGGAGCACAGGCAATATGATGGTGCTTTGGAATGGAACGGCTCCATATCTGAGTACCAGCAAAGACTCCATTGCTGGTGTTGATGAAGCACAGACAGCCACTAACAAGAGGTAGCAGTACAGCTGTTAGAACTTTTAAAGGTGGGCCACCTGGGTGGCTCAGCCGGTTAGGCATCCGACTTCGGCTCAGGTCATGATCTCACAGGTTTGTGGGTCCCGGCCCTGTGTCAGGTTCTGTGCTGACAGCTTGGAGCCTGCTTCAGATTCTGTGTCTCCCTCTTTCTCTCTGCCCATTCCCTGCTTGTGCTCTGTCTCTCTCAAAAATAAACAAACGTTAAAAAACTTTTTAAATAAAAAAATAAGTAAAACTTTTAAAGGAAAAATTGAAAATTGAAAATGTTTTACTATTCTGGTGGAAGGGATGTACAAGTTGGTGCAACGTATAAAGTACTTGGACATTATGACTTAAAGCATATGCACATTGAGGTGGGCAGACGCTCAGAGTGCCATCATGTATCTTCACATCCTATTGTTCATGCTTTTGTGTTATCTTCTCCTCTGTATGTAAGTGGGACCTGTCACCTGTTTCTGATCAATATGGCAAAGGTGATATTATATACATGACTGCATGTACATAATAAAGTGATTATATTACTTAAGAGAATATCTCCCATCTGGTTAGTGATTTTCTCTCTTTTTACCATGAAGAAGTAAGCGGTGTATTGAGGAACTTCATACCGCAGAGCCTGCTGATGACCTCAAGGAGCTGAGGGCCTCCTCTAGGCACAAGGTGGTACACACATCTGAAGTGAAGCTCTCAGTACTACATCTACAAGGAAAGGAATGCTGCTAATAGCCCCACAACCAGGAAAACAGCTCCGACCCTAGGCAGGCCTCTAGATGAGACTGCAGCCCAGTGTGTATGTGATTGCAACCTCAGACTACCGTAAGTGGAAGATTCGGCTGCCATGCCTGGGTTCCTGACACACACCAGCTGTAACATAACGAATATTTGCCATTTTGCACTCCCCAGAAGCCTGTGGCAATGCTGTCACACAATCATAGAAAAATTAAAAACTCAGACAAAGGATGCAGCAGGCTACTGCTAAACTAGACTGACGTACTAGGGAAAGATAATGCAAGTCTGAGAGAGATTAACTGGCAGTTGAAAGCCTGCTGTGAAAGCCAAATTGTCTCATTGATGGCACACAAAGAGCCTGTCTCCAGGAGGAACACAGAGAAAACTGAGTGTCAGAGCAAATAGCTCTGCATCAGGAAAGCCGAGCTCAAAAAAAAGTTTAAATCCTAAGCAAAGCAAATAGAGAGGACCAAAGTCAGAGCTCTGGTTTGAAAAGAACAGGACTCTGACATCTGGAGATACCGGATTTCATGACCCCAAATTCTTGAATTCTGAATCTTCCAAAGAAGACTATCACCCCTGATAAGAACAAGCACTCTTTCTTCACTGGAATGGGAGGTAAATGATTTAGAGCACTGTCCCAAGAAGGTTTGGCACCTCGCAGTAACCTTAGGGATAATTCAAACTTGCTGCTCTGACAGTTCCATGAAACACAGAGAAAACAATGGTCCCCACACTAAGGAAGGTCAACATGCCAGAAATTCTGCGATAGCCAATAATTATGGGATTAAGGGACACAAAAAAGTGGACATATTGGAATGAATATTATAATTAATATACAAAAACTCAGCAGATTATTATGTTCCAAGAAAGGTACCGAAGATACATTGTGTCCAAAAGCCATAAATGATGCCTGCAAGACAAGCACCATCACCAGGAATAATCAGTGTTCAGTGGTTGTTCTGTGTGCTCAAATTGGGCACAATCACCCAATGAGAAGGTTCAAGTGAGTAATGGCATCACAGTGTGCTGCCTTTCCTCCAGAATTCGGCTCACTCAAATCCTGGTTTCATTAATGTGCAATGACTCTAAAATTCTGTTTGTTGCTGTTGCTTGATTCTATCCAGTGGGAAGGTTAGTCCGATACAATGCTATTGTGCAGTCAATAAAAAGAGTTCTTGATTGATTAATCTCATTTCTAGCCTTTCATTTTATAGTGGAAATAACAACCTACTTATTTAACCAAGTGCAAGGTTAACTCTAGAACCCTAGCATCATTCTCTTTCAACTCAAATGTTGTTATTTTGTTATTAATTTTAAGCCATAAATTGTAAATAGTTATTTTTTGTTTTAGACAGTTAATATTTGTTTAGACTTTCTGACCTTCCTTTCTTCATTTTCTTCTTTCTTCTTTTTTTTTAATTAAAAAAATTTTTTAAGAGAGACAGAGACAGAGTGTGAGCAGAGGAGGAGGAGAGAAAGAGCGAGACAGAATCCAAAGCAGGCTCCAGGCTCTGAGCTGTGAGCACAGAGTGGACCTGGGGCTCAAATCCACAAGCCATGAGATCATGACCTGAGCTGAAGTTGGACACTTAACTGACTAAGCCACCCAGGTGCCCCTTCTCCTTTCTTCTTGAAGGGATTATTTGCTTGTAATTGCAAGTTTACTTGCAATATGTGCTTATTTGAAAATATCAGTAGTCAGTATTATTCTTAAAAAATTTAGTTTCAGTAGTGATTTTACATTGTTCTTTTTTCCACCTTTGCAACATATTATTTCAAAGTCCTCTGGTTTCTATTTTCTTTTGAGAAGTCCCTTGTCAGTGCAGTTATTACCCCGTGTTCAGCATCTACATTGTTTTCTTTGATGCTTTGGCATACTCCTCTTTGTCTTTGTATTTCTTCAGTTTTGCTCAAGGTGTTTAGATGCATCTCTCCCTCAATTGTATCTCTTGCCTGTATTGTTTTCTACTTTAGATGATTTGTGTTGTTCATCAATCTTGTAGTATTTTTAGGGGTAACATTTACACATTTCCCTTCAGCTATACATTATCCTCTTCCCCGTTCTTTCATTCTGGTTCTGTGGCTAAAACTTACTCCATTCTTATTGTTTCCACATTTTTCATATTTTCATCTCTCTTTCTCTCTGCATATCTTTCTCTCTGCTTATTTTTACTTAACTCTAAATTTCAGTTTGGTCACTATCTGTGTTTAGTATATTTAACGTATATACAGTTTTTAATCTTTATTTTTTACTATTTTGAGCATTATATAGTTTTTAATTTAAAATTTTAGGTTTTAATTTCTAGAAACTATACTTACTACTTCAAACAATATACTTATTAGTTTTGATATATAATCTCTTTTGTTCCTTTAATTATATTCCTTTAATGTTACATCTGTAATTCCCATACTTGTAGCTTTTGTGAAACTCCTCTTCAGTTTGTAGTTTCTGTTGAATTTTGCTTGTGAAAGCTGATTCCCTTATGTGTGTTTTATAAATTTTGATTTTGAACTCATGTTCCTCAGAACTTTGTGTAGGGATACTATGAGGTATTCATTATTCTTTTTTGAAATAGTTTTAATGATTATTTATTTATATTTTGAGGGAGAAAAAGGGAGCAAGAAGGGGAGGGGCAGAGAGAGAGGAAGACAGAGAATCTCAAGCAGGCTATGTGCTGATAGCACAGAGTTCAATGCAGGGCTGGAACCCATAAACCATGAGACCGTGACCTAAGCCAAAATCAAGAGTGGGATGATTAACCAACTGAGCCACCCAGGTGCCCTTCAGTGATGTTCAGGTTTTAGAATCCAAGTATCATCACTGTCTTCTATCAATCATCTTTTTAATTCTTCATTGTTTCCTGTCTGATTTTTTTTTTTTTTTTTTTTTTTTATTTCTAGGAGAGACAGAGAGACAGCGTGAGCAGGGGAGGGTCAGAGAGAGAGGGAGATACAGACTCTGAAACAGGCTCCAGGCTCTGAGCTGGCAGTCAGCACAGAGCCCGACGCGGGGCTCGAACCCACGAACCGCGAGACATGACCTAAGCGAAAGTCGGACGTTTAACCGACTAAGCCACCCAGGCGCCCCTCCTGTCTGATTTTTAATAGGTGAATCTGGTAATTTTGTTCAGCCAAAAGATCCCATTCAGTACCACCAGTAATCATTTGAGATTGGTCTAAGACTCCTTCTACAAGAGGTCTTCCTTGGGGTGCCTTTTATTTAATCTTCCACTATTTGCTTTAATTATAGGCTTTAACTCTTATCTTTTATAATAAGGTATTTACAGGCCACATGTTAGGTTATAAAGATTTAGCAAGATCGATCTTGAGAACTACGAGATCCTTAGCTCCCTTACATTTTCTAGTTTTCTCTTCTTGTTTATGAGCCTTAGACATATTCTATATTCCTAATATGAAATATCCATTATTAGATGCAATATATTCATTTACATTTTTGTAATTCAGAAATTTTAAAATACACTTTACTAGAATTTTCTCCTATAAATTTAGTCTTCCATACCAATAAAAACTAAATTCTGCACTCCAATGCCATTGTTTCTTAATGGCACTACATTTAGCATTTCTTGTAGGGTCTTTCCAGGTCATAAATACCTTCTCTGGCCTTTCTTACCATGCATCCTTCTCTGGGTGTATGTATGGAATTTTAAACTCTGTAGTATACATAGGCACTTGTAAATACCCTGATTTCCAAAAGAAACTCTCTCTCCAGAGTCTTCACTCAAGGTTTAGGCAAACTTCTGTATGTTTGTCTTAAATGTATTCTTTTGCTTCAGACAGCCCTAAGTTTTCATTTACCTATCATATTTTCGGGTAATGCCCATGTCTTCTCTGTGAAGGAATGAGTATGAGTTAGGCATATCAGAGATGAGCACCTTGCATCAATCCTTTGGGTAGCTCCCAAAAGGTTACAGTAGATGAACATAAACATTTGCAAATGGCATCTGCTCTCATCCCTCTAAAGCCAGTTTTCAGGGAGAGAGATTGAAGCGAGAGAGAGGGAGAGAGAGAGGGAGAGAGAAAGAGAGAACTGGGGAGGAGCAGAAAGAGAGGGAGGGATGGAATCCCAAGCAGGTTTTGCACTGTCAGCACAGAGCCCAACCCCGGCCTCAATCACATGAACCATGAAATCATGACCTGAGCTGATACCAAGAGTTGGACGCTTAACTGACTGAGCCACCAAGCACCCATTCATGTTGCTTTTTATTGATTCAGTGTCCACTTCATTGCCATAAAGCTGTGACTGTTTTCTGAGATTCTAACAAAGCTGGTTCTGGCCGTTTCTGTCTGTTTTTCAATGTTACTTTTCAGTGTTACTGCAAGAGTTTGGAGCTTCTTGTAGACTTAGTTTGTGTTCAGATGCAGTGAACACAAATTGTTGATTATTTTCCAAAATCAATTAAAAATATCAAGGTCAATTGTTTTTTTTATCTGCTAGAGCAATTTTCTCACCACTTTTTTAGACTCCACTAATCGATCATTCACTGTTTTTCTAACAGTTTTTCTACTGCTTTTCTTATTTTCAGTTAATTAGTACTTTTTAATATTGCTTTTTTTTTTTTTAACAAATAGTTTATTGTCAAGTTGGTTTCCACATAACTCCCAGTGCTCATCCCCACAAGTGCCCTCCTCCATGCACATCTCCCCCGAACTTAATGGAGGACCATGGGGGAGAAGAAGGGGGCAAACAGTGGGGGAGAGGGAGGGAGGCAAACCATGAGAGACTCTTGAATCTACTGCTTTTCTAACACCTGTCAGTAATAGCTCAGCCTCAAAGCCAATTCCCCAAAGTGTAGGTTTTTCTCATGGTAGCATCCTAATTATGATACCAATTTTTTGTCAGTTAGCATTTGCTGCATAACAACAACAAAAACCCTCTATGATTAGTGGCTTAGAAGCAACAACATTACTTAGTCACAATGTTGTAGGATTGCAGTTTGTTTTGGACACAGGTCAACGGTTCACCTGTTCCCTCTGCTGGGCTCCCTCTTGTTGACTGTTGGCCATCAGTTGCTCAACAGGCTTAGGATGGTCTCAACAGGGAGAAGGTGCATCAGACCTTCATCCTGTTTTAGAATCTCACAGGCTTTCCTGGGATCAATCACATAGTTGCTGTGTTTCAGGAGAACAAGAGTAGAAGCTGGAAAGCCACTTTCATTCTGGGCTTATAAGTCATGCACTGGCTTCTATTTCATTCTATCAATTAATGATGAGACTAGATTTGAGTAATGGATAAACTTGACTACCTCTTGATGAGGGGAGACACACAATTGGTAGCCTACCAGAAATCTATCAACTTTATGTGGACTTACTTCTCTTTTCTTAGTTTCTCTACTTTTGATAGCTACCATTACTTCATTTATAATTTTAAAGTTATTATATTCTGTTGGTAATTAGCATAGTACCTTCTTCACTTTAGTTCTAATTTTGTTTCTTCTAGAATTTTTAAATTGTCCTCATTAGAGAATCATCTTGATGGCAATTTTGAGAGAAAACATAGACTAATACAAAAGATACATTTTCATATCCTCAGTATTTCATAGATTTTAACTAATCTAATAGGACTATATTACTAGATTCTACCTAAATTAAAATATATATACACCCTTAAAATACTGAAAACCACAACTGCACTGATCATGCTTTTCTGTCAAAACTTCTTTTGCTTCATTATTTTGAATAATAATCTCACCACTTCCAAGCACCAACATGGCTCTGTTGGTTAAGTGTCTGACTCTTGGTAACAGTTCAGGTCATGATCTCATGGTCATGATATCAGGACCTGTGTTGAGCTCTGCTCTGAGCATGGAGCCAGCTTGGATTCTCTCTCTCCCTCTCTCTCTGCCCCTCCCCCACTCACATACATGCACATGTTCTCTCTCAAAACAAATAAATAATTGAAAAAAAACCTCTTCATTGTTTTCCAATCTTTTCTCTTTACTTTTACATGTATTAGCAAATCACCTTCTTATGTTAACTGGGGTTATTTGGTTTAGTAACTGTCACTAAAATTATTCATGAAATTATATATAATATGTGCATTTGTGCTTATGGATGTGGGCACATTAGGTTGCTTTCATAAAGGACTAAAATAATTGAATGCAATAACTAACTGTATCAACAGTGTTTAAAGCTTTGGCAACAGCATAAAATTACTATTTACAACATTTTATACTCAAGATAATTTTTCAAACAATGCCATTTTCTGAAAATGTCTGCTGTATGAACACAGAAAATGTTCATGAATGCCAGTGTATACACCATGCTTCACTGATGCCCACAGGAGTTTGAGTAAAGCTTTTAGGATAAAAAAAAGTATTGAAGCTGTATTATTAGCCACCCTTTTGTCCTTATCCACTGCAGTAGTGTTAGAACATTCTATTTTTTTATCGTTTATAATGCAAATTAAAATAAAATACGGTCTGAATATCAGTTCTTACACATCAAATCCTACCCAAAAGGTAAATGTTAGAATATTTTATTTGGTTGAATTGTATGTATAAATTCACATATGTTGATGACTCTAAATATTATAAGAATCTAAAGAGCAAAATACTAATCAAAATAAATTGCTAATTCTTTTTTAACTTATAAATTTGTTTCTCAGAGAATAAGTCCACTAATTTAGTTAACATACTAAAACTATGTTAAAACTAAAACTAACTTCCAGTTAACATATGGAAATCCACATATAAGAACAAAGTTGGTCTGTATGTTAAGAAATATATATAACAAGTATGTGGGTTGAAGAGCTTAGTTTTTTTAAGAAATGACAAATAACAAAGCTAATATAAAATAAAGCTTGATAATTATTTGAATTTTTCTTTAAATAATTACATTGCAAATATTGGAGTAATATAGAAAATTGTAGTAGTACAAGCAACAATTTTCAACTACCTAATGTTAATGATTGTTGAAACTGTTCTTCTGGTACATAATTGACATGATTATGATAAACATGATATAAGCATGTACACATTTTGTGTGTTCCATAATATCCAATTAATGTTCTATATTTTGAGATAGTATGTAATTATTAATGACATAGTATTTTATAACAATTTTAAAGGGCAATATTATTATATCTGGGCTCTGATCAGTCCTATCTTTTCTGTTGCATGTGGCTTTCTTGGTTTGCTCCAAAAGATTATACTAAACTAAGTCCCTGTGTCAGTCAAAGACAAATATCATATGACTTCACTCATATGTGGAATTGAAGAAATAAAACAAATGAACTAAAGTAAAAAATGAGACAACCCAAGAAACATACTCTTAGGTATAATCTGAGAACAACAGATGGTCATCAGAGGGGAGGTAGGTGGGGGGATGGGTGAAATAGGTGAAGGGGATTAAGACTATAATTATCTTGGGGCGCCTGGGTGGCTTTGTCGGTTAAGCGTCCGACTTTCGCTTTGGTTTTGATTTCTCGGTTCTTGGGTTCGAGCCCCGCGTCGGGCTCTGTGCTGACTGCCAGCTCAGAGCCTGGAGCCTGTTTCAGAGTCTGTGACTCCCTCTCTCTCTGGCCCTCCCCTGCTCATGCTGTCTCGCTGTCTCTCTCTCCTAGAAATAAATAAAAATATTAAAAAAAAAAAAAAAAAGACTATACTTATCTTATGGGAACTAATATATAAAATTGTTGAATCACTATATCGTACACCAAAAACTAATACTGTATGTTAACTATAGTGGAATTAAACTAAAAACTAAAATATATAATAAAATAAATTTCTGTGTCCATCTGACAAAGCTTTACTTCTGAACACTTTCCATGGTAAAACTGTAAAATAAAATGATTATGATTGATTTATATAAGAAGAAAATATTATTGATGCTTACCTTCTAAAGTAATATTATGTTTTCTGAGGACAGCAGTCTAAATCTGGGGGAAAAAGTGTGGGAGGCAAATAAATTATAATTATTCAGTGTCATTAGCTCTAAGAGATAGGGCACCCAGACTAATTAATGACCTATTAGTTATATCTGAAAAATGAGTTTGTTGCCCTATGATAACTTGATGGTAACTCCATTAAGATCATTGAAGCCAAATTTGCTTCGATTCCATATCACTTCACTATAACTTTTTTTTAATTGCATGGTAATGAAAATTATTCAATACCCTTTTATAATCTATATTTCCAAGGTTAGATAATTGTTGACAACTACAGTCAAAGGCAGACATAGAACTGTAAATCACAAAGCACTAGGTGTGCTCATTGTTACTGGAGTATCATTGCTCTTAGCCTCTCTCAGATAGAAAAGAGCTCTGTGTATATAAATTAACCACATATATGCACATATTGATAACCATTTCTATATGTAGCCATCTTTATCTATATTCAACATGAGTTAATACTGATGTCTCAAATATAATCCATTTAAATAAACTTAGTATGTACTTAAATATGTTCTTAACTTGGAACACAGTTCAATTATTTATCAATGTTTTATGTTCTAAAATATCTTTGCAACTGCCTATGGCAAAGACTGGTTACTGCCTAGCCAAAAGAATTCTTCTTCCCATCCGCCTCCTATACTCCAGCTAAAAGACTACATTTCTAATATTTGCAGCTAAGTATGGCCAGGTGACTTCTAGCTCGTGAGGAAGGAAAATTGTGGGGTGGGACTTATAGGAGACTTCAGAACATTAAGACAGTCCTCTGGCACATCTCTTTCTTTTAATTTTCCCCCTTCTTTTCAGTTGCCTGGGATTCTGACAAGATGGCTGGACCACTGACAGCCATATTGGATCATGAAGTAATCATGAATCTAGAAACTCGTGCTAGACAGTAAAACAAAAAGAGAAGTCTGGAGATTTTATAACTCAGAGATGCCATACTGACCCTGGTCTGCCTACATCCAGACTTCTTCTATAAACATCAGACATGTACACACACCCATATTTTCTTTATCCATCCATCCATGATTGATATTTAGGTTGTTTTCATGTCTTAGCTACTGTAAATAATGCTGCAATGACCGTGGGGGTGCAGCTATCAGAGTGATTTCATTTTGTGTATACAACTACAAGTGGCATTGCTAGAACATATCATAGTTCTATTTTTAACTTTCTGAAGTACCTTCATATTGTTTTCCATAGTGCCTGTACCAGTTTACATTCTCACGAACAGTGCACATAGCTATTCTAACAGGTGTGCGGTGATAGTTCATTGTGGTTCTAATTTACGTCTCCCTGATGATTAGACACATTGAGCACATTTTCATGTATCTATTAGCAACTTGTATATGTCTTTGGAAAAATGTTTATCCAGGTCCACTGACCACTTTTAAAAGCGGAACATTTGTTTAGTACTATTAAGTTGTATGAATTCTTTATGTACTTTAGATGATATATAAATAGATGATTTCCAAATATTTTCTACCATTATATGGCTTGTTTTTCATTTTAGTGATCATTTCTTTTGTTGTGCAGATTTTTAGTTTGATATAGTTCCAGTTGTTTATTTTTGCTTTTGTTGTTTGTGCTTTAGATGTCATATCCAAAAAAGTCATTTTCAAGAAGATGCCAAGGAGCTCTTTCCCTATGTTTTGTTTAGGGGTTTGGTATCAGGTCTTACCTTTAAACTTCAGTTCACTTTGAGACCATTTTTATGAGTGATGTAAGCTAGGTGTTGTTTCATTCTTTTGCATATGATTATACAGTTTTGCAATACCACTTATGGAAAAGACCATCTCTTCCCCATTTAATTTTCATCACTCCTTTGTCAGATATTAGCTGACTGTATATGTGTGGATTTATTTATTTAAAAAATTATGTATGTATGTATGTGTTTTATAGAGAGAGCAAGAAAGCACAAGAGAAGGAGAGGTGCAGAAGCTAGGGATGGGGGAAGGGAGAGGGAGAGATGGGGAGAGAGAAAGAAAGAATCTTAAGTAGGCTCCATGTTCAGCACTGAACCAAAATCAATTGACTAAGCCACCCTGGCATCCCTCTGTGACCTCATTTCTGAACTCTTAGATCAGTTCTATTGATGTTTGTGTCAGCTTTAATGTTAGGGCTATACTGTTTTGATCACTCCAGCTTTGTGGTATAGTTTGAAATCAGAAAACATGATATGCAGTGCTTTTTTCCCCTTCTGTTTCTGTTGAACTTGTTTTGTCCCTACATTTCCCCCCTAATTTCATTTAGTTGTCTGTGTGATTTTGTAGTTCACTAGACTTAAGAGGAATAATATCAGCTCTTTTGATGGCAGTTCATACATATCTAGTTCTTCTGACCCAGTGTTAGAGTTTATTACTTTCCTTTTGGTGGTGTCATTTTGCCTGATTCTTCATAATCCATGTATACTTGTATTGTCCTCTGTGCATTAAGTAAGTGGCCTCCTCTTCCAGACTTTATCAGTTTACTTTGGCAAGGAAAGACTTTCACTGGTCAACTTATCTTGGGATACTGGACAGGTCAGCTGGTGGTGTCTGTGGGCAGGTGAGGCTTGCTATTGGTATCTGCAGTTGGGCAAGACTACTACTTGTGGTCTAAAGTTGGGTGTGCTACAGGCTGAGCTCCACAGTTGAGTGAGGTTGTGTTCTGTAGTGAGGTGGAGCCAGTAGCCAGGCTTTGAAATAACTTCCAGTCACGAAGACTCACAGGCTGTTTCCTGGCATGGTGGTTCCACTGGTTGGAATCTATTACTGGGCAGGCCTGTGGGGGGGGGGGGGGGGGTGCTCTGCAATGGCTCCTGGTTACATGGAGTCTCAGGCTATGCTCCTCAACTAGATGGTGCTGCTAGCTGGACTCTGTTCAGGTGGGGCCACGGGTCAGGCTTTACAGTGGGACAGAGCTTCAAGCCTTGTTTGGGATCAAGTGTGGTCTCAGGCTATGCCCTGAAGTTGGGAAAGGTTATAGGTTGGGTTTTACAAATGAGTCAGCCATTGGCTCTGCTCTGCCATTGGGGATGGTTTTTGGCAGGGCTCTGTGCTCAGGCATGGCCCCAGTTTTATCCTACAGTTGTGTGGGGCTGGAGACTGTGCTCCACATTTGGAATGATTGGCTGTCCAAGCTCTAGGATGAGGTGGGGCCACAGGCTATGCTCCATGATTGGATTGGGTCCCTGGCTACACTCCTTGCCTACCTGATGCCATGGCTGTTAGGCAATCAGAGAGGGCTATAGGCTCAGGTCTGTTGCTGGGTGGGTATGCAGGCTGGGCTCCATCAGGTGCTTGGGTCACTGGTAAGGATCATGTTTTATGTGAGTCCACAGGCGATGTTCAACTGCTGGCAGAGCTGACGGCCTGACCTTCTGCCTAGATGGGTCATCAGATATGCTCTGAGGCTGCTGGGCAAGTGTGATCATATGTCCTGATAGGGTGGGACTGCTCACTCAGCTGTCCGGGGCGCAGGGTTATGAGTTGCTACTCTACCCAGGTGAGCCATACTGAGGTGCTCTACAGCTGCTGGGCTTCTGTCACCTCACTGTAACTTCACTTAATTATAACTTCACACAAAGATCAATGTGTAGAGGCAAAGATTATTTAACTAGGCAACGGGAGTATTGTGGTCCACATTTCTCACATCATTACACTACTGTTTTCTTATATCCATCATGTCTCATGATCATATTGATCTGGATTATTTTCACAGCTTGACCAATTTAGGGGTCATGGAAAAACCAATGTTTTGGTTCCCCAAAGCATCAAATCCAAGGCTCAGCTATATGTTATGTTAAGTAATGACCTGCATCATTTAAAAAGATATAGAAAATATTTTCAAGAAACAAAGTCATTTTCCTCAGACACAGTGAAACACAAAATAAAACAAAACACCTTTAAAAAAAGTTTTCAAAGCAGAGAGCCATGAGTCAAAGGATTACCCATTTTAAATTTCTCAGCACTGTTCCCTTTGGATTGTGTTATCTGTGAATGTAACGAAGTCCTTGGATTCCATCTCCACTTCCTGACTTGGTCTCTTCATTCTTAACAACTTTCACTCCAAGCAAGATTCATGGATGCGAATTCTACAGCACACTGCTTACTTATAAGATTGAGTTGCTATCTGATGTTAACTGGATCAACGTTATAACTATTGCACAAACAGACTCATTACCTAGACAACTACAAGTTTAGTAGTAGACAAAGGGAAGTTTATGGTTTGCTAGAATTTTGCCAAGTTATTCTCACTCTCAGACAACTGGCTACCTTATTTAAGATAAAAAAAAAAAATTTAAATCAATAGGGTACATTTTACTAATTTGCCTAGTAAAAAGCCATGAGCATAAAATTGATCATTTTATGGGATCATTTATATGGGATCATTTATATGGGAGCATTTTAAAATAATATGCCTAGAATTTACTTAGAAAAATAATTTACCTAGAATCACATTTCTATTTCTTAAAAAGAGGCTGCCAAGTATGATTTACATTAGAATCCCATATATCTCATAGTCTCGGTAGTTCTAGAAGGTGCTGTTAAAACATGTCTGTATAGTTTAGCAAAGCATATCTTTTAAAATGTCAAACATTTGCTAAACTTAACTCAAAGTAAACTTAACTGAAAGCCCTTAGGTACTTCTTCCTTTTGGATAAAAGTTGCATTGAAAGAAGCCAATAATAGATAGTAATATCTGAAAATGCTTTATACCTCTAAGGTTGAAAATGAGTTTAAGAGCTTTATATTCTCTTACTATAACCTCTAGGATTCAGGGGAAATCCAAGTTATTTTTGTTGAACTCTGCCAATTGACATAATTTATGAACAGAAGGGAGAAAAGTACAAGTTAATACTTCAGAAGGATAGCTCAAAAATTCATAACTTTCCTAAGGCAATAAGTAGAGCAAATGGACCTTCAAATGATTCTTAGTCAAAAATCTCTCCCTTTCACTCTTGCCTGCTAGGATTGTTTATTAACTTTCACTTATATCAACAAAGAAACATTGCTGCTTATCTCTTCATGGTGTAAAATTTTTACAAATGGGTCTCCAATAAGGGCCATGAAAACATACAGAGAAAGTCTTACTCACCTGACAATGCTTCTCCAACTGTTGACTGGCTTGATTTAATTTCAGGAATATCTTGAAAGGATCTTTCCTAGTTAAGAAATCAAAAGAACTCAATGTATAATCATTTGTTTTATGAACATTTTTTCTCATGTTGTTTCTAATATGATCATAGGAATATAAAACTTCAAATCCTACAACACTGCTTTGAGATCAGAAGTGAACATTTAGAATGTTTATTTTCTATCTCTTGAACAAAGAAGAGTTTATGATACACAAATAATCATATATGATAGAAATATGATTTGGGTGCATTAAATTTTGTTTTGATCTTCCTATTTTTATGTGCTAAAATCTGTAGATGGGCAGTAAGAAAATGTCTCAAGAAAAGAAGTGATAATGTTATAAAAAAAACTTCAATATCCTATATGATCCTTAATTTAAAAAGAAAGAGAAGGAATTGTTCCCATTCTGACTATTTTTTGTTACTAGACTCTTATTTGTATTGGTCTTCCTTAAAACAGAATAGAAGAATATATGAAACAATAGACGAGTTTTGTATGATACGATTCTGGTACATGACCAAATTGATTATGCCAATCACTGTCGTAGAATTCTAGCCTACCTCATGGAACAAAACCAACACTGTGGCTGTGATCTGTACCTGGACATTTATAAATTTAGCTCCTTTTGAGCTCATTTATCTTCATCCCTGGCCAGTTTATACAACTCGTAATTTTGTGTAGAGAAATATAATTCTGTAAGTACACTGGAATTTTGAGTCCTGAATTTATATCCAATATTATTATAGAAAATATATAGATACTGCACATACATTTATGGATACTATAATGAATAGGAGTATAATGAAGTTGTTAGGTGTTGGAAAAACACTTAAGCTCAGTGTTCTATCCCAGTAGGAGCTCTATGATTTTGTGGGTATTGCTCACTTAATGGTTTACAGATTAAAAAAACCAACAACATATAACAAACTTCTAAGAATATAGGTGACTAAATAATACAAGGCCCAAATATGCTTAACCTACTCTCTCGGACATAGCAATAAATACATGTTAGCTCTTTTAATATTCTCATATGATTGAAAGTGGAAAAATTATAAAGTTAGTCCTCTGCACAAGTTTAACACCACTTTTTAAGCATCTCAATAAATGACATAATGATTATGATTCATTAATTTTTAGATATTTCGGTAAATTGTAAATTCAGTGACTTCTACAAAATGAAAATTATATGTTTAGTAATTTCTACAGAGAGATTAAATATGGCATAGTTTAATTATACAATACTGAATTCTACTAAGTTTTTAAATTAAATAGACCATAAAATTTTAACCAGATATGTACAATGGCACCATTTTTATTTTTTCATATGCTCACACTGAATTCTTTACAACAAGTCAGATAGTTTGACAAAGACCTTTATTTAGTTGTTTCATCTCATTTCTAAAATGTTTCTAAGGTTAGCCATATTTCTAGAAGCTTGGGGGTAAATTCACAAGGTTTTTCATTATTGATTAACATACTAAATGCCTTCTTAGCTCACAAATGTTCTGTTTGACTTTCGCAAGTTATTTACATATCCTCGGACACTGTAACACTGGGCTTTGAGCAGGAATCTCTTATTTGTTCCAGTGCTAAAGTTACAGGTTTTGCTCAAAATGAAGACTTTTGATGTTTACATGTTTAAATAGGTATGACTGTGACAATTCCTAGACTAATTCTGGCCACCAATGACACTAGCTGGAAGGGCTAAACTCTTTTTTGACATTATGTATAAGAGATATGAGTAAGTCATAATTACACCATTTCCCTCCAAAGAATAAAAAGTATGCCAAACATTCTTAAGAGGAGTCAGAAAAACAAATTATGTATTTCCTGTTTTTCAGTAAATGTAAATGAGATTAACACATGGCCTAGCATCACATTATTATAGTTCTGATTTTTAAATCCTTCTAAATAATAGTTATAATGAAACTACTGCTTCACTTACTCTGTGCTGTGCATTACACACGGTGCTTTACATATGTCATCTCATTTAATCCTCATTTAATCCCATAGGTCACAGTAATGCTCACATTTGCTGAGGCTTTAAGATAAGATAAACACGTGAAGAGTTCTTTAGAGCATTTATTTCTGACAATCATCTAAGAGATAGGTTCTATGTACCTATTACCACACATATAGTTTCTTATCCTGGTGAACAAGAGAAATGCAATATATATTTAACATGAATTTAAAAATTTGGGACATAAACCATGAGGTGATATTCCTACCAAAGATTACACACCAGATGATTTTAACTCTGACAAGAAATTATAAGTTTCTCATAATAACAAAACAAAATTACTCAAAGAAAATAAAATAATTTACAGTGATTGAACTATCATTCAGAACACCTTTTTAATAGTTTACTCTTTTCTGATTTCTTAAAAATCATGGATGTATTCCTTGCATATTGTCAAAATCATGGAGTATAAAATTAAAAACACAGAGACTCAGAGAAAGGAAGGAAATTAATAGTATTTACTCAAGTTTGGTTATTATTTATTTATTAATAATTTGATTATTAACATCTTTTGCTATATACATAGTATATAATGAATAATATATAACATATATAAAATATAACATATTTAAACTTATTATATTATAAATACATAAACTGGAATGTACTTAACAAAATTTTTTATGAGTATTTAAATGCATGTTTTGTCAAATAGCCAACCAATTGTTCCAATGTTGCAATTTTAAAAATATTTTGTGTTCTGTGATTAGCTTTGCCATTTTTATGCAACAGAAAAACTGCACTTTTAAAAATCAAGTTCTGTTTATGAACTCTGTATTCTCTTATTCTCGGAGAAGTGTTTCACAATAAAGCAAAAAAAAACCCCACAAAAAACAAAAAACAAAAAACCAGCCTATGGGAAACAGAGAAACAGAAGAAAAACAAAATGCTCCATATTCTGATTCTCTAATTTTCCTTCAAATACTTCAGAATGCTCACTTAAAACCAAAATGTTCTTCTTTGCCTGACAATTCTTTGATTTGGTATTAACAAACATCATCCCTAGACAAGGCAACAAGGGGTACTATCAACTAGGTACCTAAGGCCAATGATAGAATATTCTTAAATACCAGTCTATGTCCAGGACTTCCATTTTCCTCTGGTCAGGCCAAACCAGTCTGGGAATTCCACTTATATGGACCTGAGAACATAAATGACTCCTTATTCAGTCGGTTTTGGTAATACCTGTGCTCATGAAAAATTGATAAAGTAATTTTAGCTTTTTTCTTTTAATCCATCTTATTTCATTTAAGCTGTTGAATGTAATAAAAAATGCAATTGGGATATTACTGAAGACTTCTTGTTTATACTGCAATTTTTATAAGTTCCTTTTTAATTCTTTTTAATGGTTTAGTTTGCTCAATTTTATTGCAGAACTCATAGTAAAAGTAAATGAAAGTTTATGAAATGGTATAATTTTCTTTACATTTAATATTATATCTTCCAAATAGATTAGCAGAAATGAAATTACTGGAAGACATATACAAATACATTAAAATTCATAATAGATATTGAAATTTCGCTTCCAAATGAAAATGAACCCATAATGCCATCAGAATTATTGACAATGTTATAGATAAAATTGTACTAAGTTGTGAGTTTTTCATAAATTGTACTAAGTTCTGAGTTTTTCATTCATTATTCATTTACAATTCACTAGTGAGCCACTGCGACAGGCCAAGCACTTTCCAAGGTCCCTTGTGTTACTTTAATGGGCTTTTACTACCTACAAGGTGTAACCTCCAGAAGTGACTTTTGTTTGGATTTTTCTGCTCAGATTGGTTGTCAAGTTTCTTACTGAATGTGTTTTTACTGTGTGGGTGTTTTATTTACATTTTTTCTGTTTAAAAAGTCATAATTTGTTAATCAACCATCACAAAAGTATGTAATACAAAACATGGAAGTCCCTAGCAGTAGTTTGGAAAGACTACTGGCAACAGCTTAAGTCAGATCTTTTTCAGTATTATTTTATTTTATTTTATTAAGTTTATTTATTTATTTTTGAGAGAAAGAGAGAATCTGAGAGAGGTCTAGGGAGAGACAGAAAGAGAGAGAGAATCCCAAGAAGGCTCCATGCTCTCAGTGCAGAGCCCAACCCGGGACTTGAAGTCACAAACTATGATATTAAGACGTAAGCTGAGATCAAGAGTTGGACATTTAACTGTACCACTCAGGAAACTCCCTTATTATTTTTTTGCTTTTAAATACTGTAAAACATGTTTTATGAGGTAAATGTATATATATAAATTAATTTATAAAATTATGTCTACTAATATATATTTGAGCAATTACTGAAGAGCAGGCAATCTCAAAAGTGCTTTGCGTGTTTACTGGAGTTGTCTTTGCGTTTGTGTACCTTTGTTCCCTGTGTGGTTGTCTGTTTTCTTTTCCAGAGCTACCTCAAGAAACAAGCCAAAGTACACATGGTGGAGAGATCCAAATACCACTACGAGTAGGGAAATAAAATAACAAAAGTCTCAACAAGAGAAAGAGACACCATTCAAAGAACACTTCCTGAATGGACAGACCCTGGACACTCAAAGAGCCCTCTTTAATACAGCAGCACCCGTAGGGGCAGAGTGCATAAGGTTTTAAAATTAACAAGAGATAGAAAGCTAACCAAAACGACGAAACGGAAGAACTCTCCTACAAAGAAATTCCAGGAAGAAATGACAGCTAAAGAACTACTCAAAACAGATATAAGCAACATAACTGAAAAAGAATTTAGAACAGCAGTCATAAAATTAATCGTTGGGCTTGAAAAAAGCATGGAAGATATCAGAGAAACTATTGCTACAAAGACTAGGGAGCTTAAAAATAGTTGTGATGAATTAAAAAATGCTATAAACGAGATACAAAATAAAATGGAGGCGTCCAGTGCACGGATTGAAGAGGCAGAAAGGAGAATAAGTGATTTAGAAGACACAATTATAGACAAAGAGGAAGCTGAGAAAAAGAGAGATAAACTGATCCAGGAACACAAAAGGAGAGTTCAGGAGCTCAATAATACAATCAAATGAACCAATATCTGTACCATAGGAATTCCAGAAGAGGAAGAGAGAGGGAAAGGTGCTGAAGGAGTCCTGGAACAAATTATAGCAGAGAGTTTCCCCAATTTGGGGAGGGAAGTAGATGTTGAAATTCAAGAGGCATAGAGAACTCCCCTCAGACATTACTTGAATCGACCTTCTGCACAACATGTCATAGTGAAACTGGCAAAATATAAGGACAAAGAGAGAATTTTGAGGGCAGCTAGGGAGAAAAGGGCCCTAACATACAAAGGGAAACCTATCAGAGTGGTGACAGACCTATCGCCTGAAACTTGGCAGGCCAGAAAGGAATGGCATGAAATCTTCAATGTGATGAACAGAAAAAATATGTAGCCAAGAATCCTCTATCCAGCTAGCCTGTCATTCAGAACAGAAGGAGAGATAAAAGTCTTTCCAAATAAACAAAAATTGACAGACTTTGCCACCACTAAACCAGCCCTACAAGAAATCCTGAGGGGGACGCTGAGGGAAGTGTTGCAAGGAATGCAAGATACCAGAGGCACCACCACAAACATGAATCCCACAAAGGACACAATAACTCTAAATCCATATATTTCAATAATAACACTGAATGTAAATGGGCTGAACGGTCCAATCAAAAGACACAGGGTAGCAGAATGGATAAAAAAGACAAAATCCATCTATTTGCTATTTACAAGAAACGCATTTTAGTCTGGAGGACACCTTCAGATTGAAAGTAATGGGATGGAGAAATATATATCATGCTACTGGAAGTCAAAAGAAAGCTGGAGTAGCTATTCTTATATCAGACAAACTGGACTTTAAAGTAAAGACAGTAACAAGGGATGAAGAAGGGCATTATTTAATAATTACAGGGTCTATCCATCAGGAAGAACTAACAATTATAAATGTCTATGCGGCAAATATGGGAGCACCTAAATATATAAACAACTAGTCACAAACAGAAACAATCTTATGGATAAGAATGTGCTAATAGCAGGGGACATTAATACTCCACTTACAGAAATGGATACATCAACTAGACAGAGAATTACTAAAGAAACAATGGATTTGAATGACACATTGGATGAGATGGATTTGACAGATATATTTAGAACTCTACATCCTGAGGCCATGGAATTCACTTTCTTCTCAAGTGTGCATGGCACATTCTCCAAGTTAGATCACAGACTGGGTCATAAAGCAGACCTCAATAAATAGAAAAAAATTGAGATCATACCATGCACACTTTCAGATCACAATGCTATGAAACTTGAAATCAGCCACAGGAAGAAGTCTGTAAAACCTCGAAAAACATGGAGGTTAAAGAACACCCTAGTAAAGAAAGAACGGGCCAATCAGGCAATTAGAGAAAAATTAAAAAATATATGGAAACAGATGAAAATGAAATTACAACAATCCAAACTCTATGGGATGTGGGAAAGGCAGTCCTACGAGGAAAGTATATTGCACTCCAGGTCTATTTTAAGAAATTAGAAAAAGCACAAATTCAAAATCTAACAACGCACCTAAACGAACTAGAGAGAGAGCAACAGGAGCAGCCCAAACCCAGTAGGAGAAGAGAAATAATGAAAATCAGGGCAGAAATAAACAATATAGAAACCAAAAAAAACCCCCAAAAAACAAAAAAAAAAAAACAAGTTGAACAGATCATGAAATCAAGAGTTGGTTTTTTGAAAAAGTAAGCAAAATTGACAAACCTCTAGCCAGGCTTCACAAAAAGAAAAGAGAGAGCACTCAAATAGACAAAATCATGAATGAAAAAGGACTAATAACAACCAACCCCTCAGAAATACAAGCAATTACCAGGGAGTACTATGAAAAATTATATGCCAACAAACTGGACAACTTAGAAGAAATGGACAAATTCCTAAACACACACTCACTGCCAAAATTCACATGGGATGAGATAGAAAATCTGAACAGACCGAAAACTAGTGGAGAAATTGAATCAGTTACCAAACATCTCCCAACAAACAAAAGCCCTGGACCAGACGGCTTACCTGGGGAATTCTACCAAACATTTAAAACAGAATTAATACCCATTCTTCTCAAGCTATTCCAAAAAATAGAAATCGAAGGAAAACTTCTGGAAAAATTTTACAAAGCCAGCATCACTTTGATTCCCAAGCCAGACAGAGACCCAGAAAAAAAGAGAACTACAGGCCAATATCCTTGATGAATACGGATGCAAAAATCCTCAACAAGATACTTGCAGATCGAATCCAACAGCACATAAAAAGAATTATCCACCATGATCAAGTAGGATTCATTCCTGGGTGTCAGGGCTGGTTCAATATTCGGAAATTAATCAATGTGATATATCACATTAACAAAAGATAAAAACCATATGATCCTGTCGATAGATGCAGAAAAAGCATTTGACAAAATACAGCATCACTTCTTAATAAAGACCCTTGAGAAAGTCTGGTCAGAAGGAACTTACCTAAACATCATAAGAGCCTTCTATGTGAAGCACTCAGCTAACATCATCCTCAATGGGGAAAAACTGAGAGCTTTCCACCTGAGATCAGGGACACGACAGGGATGTCCACTCTCACCACTGTTGTTTAACATAGTGCTGAAAGTCCTAGCATCAGCAATCTGACAACAAAAGGAAATAAAATGCGTCAGAGTTGGCAAAGAAAAAGTCAAACTTTCACTTTTTGCAGACGACATGATACTCTAAAAAGAAAACCCGACAGACTCTACCAGAAGCTACTAGAAGTGATCCATGAATTCAGCAAAGTTGCAGGGTACAAAATCAACGTACAGAAATCTGTTGTGTTTTTATACACCAACAATGAAGCAACAGAAAAAGAAATCAAGAAACTGATCCCATTCACAATTGCACAAAAAAACCATAAAATACCTAGGAATAAACCTAACCAAAGATATAGGAGATCTGTATGATGAAAACTATAGAAAACTTATGAAGGAAATTGAAGAAGACACTAAGAAATGGAAAAACATTCCATGCTCATGGGTCAGAAGAATACATATTGTTAAAATGTCATTACTACTCAAAGCACTCTACACATTCAATGCAATCCCAATCAAAATTGCACCAGCATTCTTCTCAAAACTAGAACAAACTATCCTAAAATTTGTATGGAACCACAAAAGACCCCGAATAGCCAAAGTAATACAAAAAATAAAACCAAAAAGGGAGGTATCACCATCCCAGACTTTAGCCTCTACTACAAAGCTGTCATCATCAAGACAGTATGGTACTGGCACAAAAACAGACACATAGACCAATGGAATAGAATTGAGAACTCAGAGCTGGACCCAAAAGTATACAGCCAACTAATCTTTGACAAAGCGGAGAAGAGCATCCAATGGAAAAAAGACAGCCTCTTTAACAGATGGTGCTGGGAGAACTGGACAGCAACATGCAGAAGAATGAAACTAGATCACTTTTTCATACCATACACAAACATAAACTCAAAATGAATGAAGGACCTGAATGTGAGACGGGAAACCCTTAGAGGAGAAAACAGGAAACAACCTCCTTGACCTCCACTGCAGCAATTTCTTCCTTGACACATCCCAAAAGCAAAAGAATCAAGAGCAAAAATGAACTACTGGGACCTCATCAAGATAAAAAGCTTCTGCATGGCAAAGGAAACAATCAATAAATGCCTAAGAGGCAACCGATGGAATGGGAAAAGATAGTTGTAAATGATATATCAGATAAAGGGCTAGTATCCAAAATATATATGGAACTCATCAAACTCCACACCCGAAAAACAAATAATCCAGAGAAGAAATGGGCAGAAGACATGAACAGACACTTCTCCAAAGAGGACATCCAGATGACCAATAGACACATGAAACGATGCTCAGTGTCCCTCATCATCTGGAAATACAAATCAAAACCACACTGAGATACCACCTCACACCGGTCAGAGTGGTTAAAATTAACAAATCAGAGGACTCTAAATGCTGGCGAGGATGTGGAGAAACGGGCACCCTCCTACACTGCTGGTGGAAATGTAAGCTGGTGCAACCCCTCTGGAAAACAATATGGAGGTTCCTCAAAAAATTAACAATAGAACTCTCCTATGACCCAGCAGTAGCACTGCTAGGAATTTTCTCAAGGGATACAGGAGTGCTGATGCATAGAGCACATGTACCCCAATGTTCACAGCAGCACTCTCAACAACAGCCAAAACATGGAAAGAACCTAAGTGTCCATCAACAGATGAATGGATCAAGAAGATGAGGTATATTTATACAATGGAATACTACATGGCAATGAGAAACAATGAAATCTGGCCATGTGTAGCAACATGGATGGAACTAGAGGGTGTTATGCTGAGCGAAATAAGTCAGGCAGAGAAGGACTAATATCATATGTTTGCACGTATAGGAGGATTAGGAGGAACTTTACTGAGGACCATGGGGGAGAAGAAGGGGGGAAATGGTGGGGGAAAGGGAGAGAGGCAAACCATGAGAGACTCTTGAATCCTGAGAACAAACTGAGAGCTGAGGAGGGGTGGGGGAGAGCGGAAGGGGGTTGATGGGCATGGAAGAGGGCACTTGTGGGGATGAGCACTGGGTGTTCTATGGAGACCAACTTGACAATAAACTATTTAAGGAAAAAATGCAAAAAAAAAAAAAACCCATTATGTTTAGTTAACAGTTTCTTAAATGCAATTTCTTCTTTTTTTTATTTTTCTATAACATATACATCAGTTATTGCCATTGATGTTATGAACTGACTCTGTTCATAAATCTTGACTTAAAAAGAAAATTAGGGGCATCTGTGTAGCTCAGTTGGTTGGGTATTTGAATCTTGATTTGGATTCAAGTTATGATTCCAGGGTCTTGGGATTGAGCCCTTCATCAGATTGTCTCTCCCTCTCCCTTTGCCCCTCTCCCCCAACTCGTGCATGCTCTCTCTCAAAAAAAATAAAATTTTAAAGTAAATTATTATATAAAATGTGAGCACTTCACATAAGTCAATATACTACAGCAGCAGTGTAATTTTGATTTTTTTTTTTGAAATTTTCGGAAGGCTCACAGTGAGGGACGTATCACAACATGCGCTGAACTTAAACAGTTGTGTGTATGAAGAGTACTTCCACAGCTGACAGCCAAAAATATGTCTGTTTTTAACCTTCTTCTTTGCATAAAGCCTTACTCCACCTCTCTCTCCTTTATCATAGAACCTCTTTCTTTCTTCTAAACAAATGGAAGACTTTATGTTATTCAGAACTCAGTGATGTTTACTGCATATCATATACCCAAGATTACAAATCACGTTGAATGACACCTGGATTTCAGAATAAAAATCAAAGGTAAAAGTGCCAGCCAAGTTAGCATTTTCTTGTTTTTTTTTTGTACATGAGCCACAAATTAATAATTTTAACTAAGTGAACTATAATTAAGCCCATATATCAAAAGAGATATTACTATTTTGTGGGTTTTATTATAAAGACCATAACAAAAATAAAACAATACAAATCATCAATGCAGGTCATCCTACCTAGGGCAACTGGTCCCCATAATCTCTTTACAGAAAAAAACTGTGTTTTCTCTTCTAAACCCTATATGATTGCATAGGCTCTCTTTTTTAAAGTTATGAATGATTGTAGAACAAGCACAGCCTCTTGTGGTAAAGAACAGAGGAGCACTGTCATTTCTGACAGTGTTGTGTTGTTTTTTATTTATTTAAAACTACTTGTTATATGTTTTCAATCTCTTATCTCTATTACCACAAACTGGAGGGTTTTAGGTTTTGGGTAGTTTTTAGTGGCATTCATATTGCTTATTTCCTTATATTTGTTGTTTTGTTGGTGAGTTCATACAGTCCATGCTTGATCAGAGTCTGCACCCTGGGTTGAGCATAAATCCTTTCAAAGAGATTAATACTTGCTTTTGCCAGGTACTGTGGACTGTTTTATATATTAATTTCTCTGCTGAGGTGTCCTGGACCTCATAGGGAGTATAAATTTGAGGTACAAATTCATGGAATAAAGAGGAAGTATTTACTGGTTCACGCTACTTCAAATTTTAAGAAATTAACTCGCTCCAGATAAGTAATTCTGTACCTTTTCAGGCAGTTTGCTTTGTTTTCCTGTATGTTACCTTTATCCTTACCAAGGCGTTTTCTTGGATACCTAAGACTTGCTGTTTGATAGGCCTACTGTTATATTTGCTGTTAAGCAGGATTCAAACAAGTCCTTATTTTAGCAAATGTCCATTATTGAACAATGGTTCCATCTGGAAGAATGGGGTATGATCCACCTGTGGCATGTGTGTCATATATGACGGCAAGGACATGGAATCAGCGACCACATCAGCTCCCCTACATGAAACGATACGAAAATCATGGGAAGTAAAATAAATTAAGCTAAAAATATTTAAAATTTTTATCTCTTTTTATTAAAAGCAGAAAATGGCAGTATTTTGAATTCAGGGGAAGTGTAAACTAGGTGACACAACTTAGCAATCTATGAGAACAGATATCAAGTTCAACACTCAGCATTCAGGGCCCATTTGTACCTTCCAAAAACTGTCTGTGAGGTCAAACTTAATACATTGCAAGCAATCTTTTAGAGGTAATGGAAATATTCTAAATTGGATTGTATGATGGTTGTTCAACTCTTTAAGTTTACTAAAAATTTTAGAATTTTACTCAAAAATGAGGTAGATAATAGGAAATATAAGTTATCTTCATTAAATCTGTTAAAATAAAATACAATTTAGAAGAAATGTATCTCTCTACCCCAGTTTCAGCAACGGACTCGTGACTTGCATTTATCCTGAGCCGTGGTGATTTCTGCTCAGATTTTAGTTTCATTCTCCTAAGTGTTCATTTCAGTTCTCATCCAGCCAGACATCTTCATTAGTCAAGAATTTTGGGTTGGTTGGCCTTTCCAGTAAATTGATCTCTCTCGAATTATGCATCAGAGAGCTTTCTTAGTATTGCTAGAATATCTATGGTGACCTTTTCTATTTTCTAGAATGGATATAGGATGTTTATATATTTTGCTTTTTGATGAATTTAGTTAATTTTTCACAAGGGAGAGAACTGAATTCACAGATTCAGACCAGTGTTTTGATTTATAATCCCAATAGCCTCTTAATACATATTTTTTGTATAGGTCTATACAGTATTTCTCACTTCAGTTGATACTTGTATTAGCTTAGTAGGGCTCTGTAGTAAAATAGCAGTATTTGAGTAGCTAAAGCAATAGAAATGTATTTTCTCAGAGTTCTGCAGGCTAGAAGTTCAAGATGAAGGTGTCAGGAAAGTTGTTTTTTCCTCAAGGCCATAAGGGAAGGATCTCCTGGAGGCCTTTCTCCTTAGCTTATAGTTATACCAGTCTTCTCCATTTATCTTCACACTGCCTCCACTCTGTAGGTGTCTGGTGTCCAAACTATCTCTTCTTATAAGGACACCAGTCATATTAAATTAGGGGCCACCCTAATAACCTCAATTTAACTTAATTATTTCTTTGAGGATCCATCTTCAAATACAGTCATATTCTGAGGTACTAGGGGTTAGAACTTTAACATATGAGTTGCTAAAAAGACAATTTAGCTCATAACAATACTTTCAATTAAAATATATACATATAATCAGTGATATTATGTATCATAAATATTAGGCCTGATTATAGATATATCAGCAAAGTAGTGAGAATACCTACTGAATGGGAAAGTTCTATGTCTAACCAAAAGAGATTAACCTGATTATCAGCTGAAGCTCCAAGAGCAATATCATTCTTTGTTTTTCTATGCCCATTTGGTAAATGCCTTGTTCACTCAAGTATCTCTTCCAAAAGAAGGATTAAATCATAAGCATTTCATATACAATCTGAAAAAGATAAACGTAAATTTATATATATTTTGGTGTGTTAAGCCATTTTGGAGATATGGGGGGAAAATCACATGCCAGAGAGATAAAATCCTATCAAAGGAACTAAATATTGCAATGTGCATGTGACATGCCATAACTATTTTAAGTTTTAAATATAACACCACAATATTTATTGATACTGCAAGGATCAGCTGTGAAAAGAGCATGATCTCGTATTCTGCTTTTATTCCTCTTTGCAGGCTGGCGCCACAGCTGTCAGATGTTCTACCTGTAACTAAGATCTATGGTGTGTAGCTTCCTAATACCTAAGGACATTTCCAAAGTAACCATGCAAAACACATGGCATCACAACTGCAGAAGATTGTGTCTATATAAGAACCTTGAAGTACCTACATATAGCCTTTGATGAGCAATTTTCTCTGGTGATTTTAAAATAGATATCTCACAAATTTATCAGTAAAACTAAAGCAGATTATATCATTACAGAGAGAAATTTAGTGGTTTTACTACCATGTCAACATCTATCAATTCATCATGAGGTCTCTAACAGGGTTTTAGAAAGGAAGCACATTTCCACCAGATCCCATTAATTTAAAATGACCAGCAGCATATATTGCAAAGATAAAATGCTAATGTCCAAACAGGAGAAATTTGATTTTTAAATTAAAGTTCCTGAATTTGTCTGAGGCATATTATAAAATCTATTACCTTTGAGTGTTCAGTTATACTTGGTTGCTTCAGTCACCACAAATTCATCAGCATCATAGAGAATCATAAACCAGGAAGACGAAGCAGAATCCTCAGTCACTGGGCTACTGGATAAAAATACCCCCTTTGAGACTCTGGAGGTGTGTGTACATATACTTATACCATATATATTTAATACACATTTACTTACATATATCTCACATCAAGGATTCTCTCTTCTGCACTGGGACAAAAAAATCTATTGTCAAGAAAGTCAATGTAAATTAAAAATGCGATTAAGGTAAAAGCCAAAAGAAATTAGTTTGGGAGACTACTTATTCTTATGAAGAAATCAATGCAGATTGCCCCATTATTCTCAGCTGTGCGATGAACAGTTGCATAAATTTATTACATAGTTTACTCTCCTAAGACATGAAAATTACACTACAGAGTTGATTATTGATATCTAAAGTAGCATTGTCTGTATTTCCTTAGGTCATGATATGTCTTCTGTAATACTACAATATTAGGAATTCTCTAGAGAGTTCTTCAAAATAGCACCAACTTACTTCATTATTTTACTCACTTGGGTACTTAATATAATTCAAACCTTACTGCCCTTAATTTACAATTCTGTTACCATTTGGCACTAATCTACCTTTAAAAAGAGTTCATTTATTTATTTTGAGAGAGAGAGAGAATCCCAAGCAGGCTCCGCACTGTTGGTGCAGAGTCTGACGCAAGGGCTTGATCTCATGAACCATGAGATCATGACCTGAGCCGAAATCAGGAGTCAAATACTTAACTGACTGAGCCACCCAGGCTCCCTGGCACTAATTTACTTTTAAAAATGATATAAAGCTAGTATAATCCCAGATGCAAGTAATAAAAGAAAAATTTGAAAATTTCAACCTGAATAGAATCCACAATCATATATCTCCTCATAAATTATTCAAATATAGTTATTTTCAAATTTGCCCTTGTACTTAAAAAAGTTTTGTATGATTTAAATATAGTTCTATCATATTCTATTTTCTATTATTTAATGTAACAAATAAGTGACATTTGCAAAGTCTTTTATAAAATTACACCTCACCTTCACATATATTTCATAAACTCACTTAGGTTTTATTAATATATTTTGACTTATAAGGATTTCAAACCTGAAAAAAGTTAATAAACTTGACTAATATTAAATAACCAGTAAAAACAGCTTCTTGTCTGGTCCTTGAAGACATATTTCCTTTTGGTATTGTCCCTTCCCTAACACCCATTTTGTGTATAAACACTGTGAATAGTTCATCTACAGTGACGGAGTCAACTTTCCCCCTTTATAACTCAATTTGTTGCAATAAGGCTTTCATCTCTAACATGCAATGACTTTCCTCTCATGAAGATCACTACAAACATATTTTTAGTTATATTCAAACACTAGTTATCTAAATAATTGTACATCTTTGCACATTTGACACTGTTGTTAACTCCTCTTCCCTGGTCTACTTGTTACTAACAAGCTCCTCAATTTTCTTTCTTAAACCTGACCCCTCTTTCTTATTCTTCTTAATGGCTTTGTCTTCTATTCTTTGCAGAATACTTTATCTCAGAGTGCTGGCTCTTATCTTCTCATTCTACATATTCTCCCTGAGAACTTTTTTTTTTACAGCCTTCAATTTCTGTCTATGTGCTCAGGACCCATAATCTATATCTAAAGTTCAAAAGGCTCTCCTGAGGTCCATACTTTAGATTTTAAGACAAAAATTTTCTATGAACAAATTTCTTTTGCAGCATGCCATGCCTAATACACATGCATATAAATAATATATGTGTATCTCAGTTTCTTTTCAGAGTGAACACAGATTGTAACCACAACCCAGATCAGGAAATGGATTATTATAGTATCTCCGAACTCTTCACGTCCTTTTCCAGTTACCACTCAACTAATGACAAAGACAATTCTGATTCTTTTATTACCATGTACTTAGTTAATTAATTCAATAGATAATTAACTAATTATTGAATTCAACAGTTTTAATGAATTCAAGATCATTTTTATTGGAAAGGAACACATAAATTGTCTCCACATTAGAGCCATTATCTGTATATCTACTGTGAATGTTGATTTCTATACCTCTCTGTGCAAATGTATATACATGTCTGTTGGGATATATCTAAATATGGAGTTGATAGTTTATAACGTATGTGTATCTTCACAGTTAGAAGGTACTGACAAAGGCTTTTCAAAGGAGTTTTCGCAATTTACACAGTCAACACAAATGTGGAACTTTTCATTCATTCCTCACTCTTGCTAGTAATTTAGTGCATTCTTTTCCATTTACCATTCTGCTCTATGTGCAGTGGCACACACTGGTGGTTTTAACTTTCAATTGTGTAATGAATTTTGATGTCAAATACCTTTTCAGAGGTTTGCTGAATATCTGGATTTACTCCTTTCTGAACTATGTCATTTAAAAACATTGAAATTTTCTCCTAGAACTAATAAACAAATACAGCAAGTTTGCAGGATACGAATTTAATATAAAAAGTCAACTGCTTTATTATACCCCAGCAATGAATAAATAAAGTTTAAAACAAAAACATAATTCTATTTATAGTACCACCCTCCAAATGAAATAGCTATAATTTTAACAAAATATGTACAAGATCAACATGAGAAAAACTACAAACATTATGAACAAAATAAAAGAGGAACTAGATAAATGGAGAGATATTCCAGGTTCATACAGAGAAAGACTCAATATTGTCAAGATCCCCAACTTGATCTACAGATTCAATGCAATTCTGATCAAAATCCCAGCAAAATCTTTTGTGGTTATCAACAAGCTGATTCTAAAGTTTATACGGAGAGGGGGGAAAAAAACAATGATACCCAATGTAATATTGAAGGAGAAGAATAAAGTTGGAGGAATGATGCTACCCAACTTCAAGACTTACTATGTAGCTAGAGACATCAAGACAGCATGGCATTGGTAAAAGAAAGGAAAAACAGATCAATGGAACAGAATGGAAAGCCAAAAAAAAGAGACCCACATAAACCAATCTTTGACGAAAGAGCAAAAACAACACAATATATAGATGGCAAATAAGAATATAAAAACACAGGTATGCCTCAGGGATTTTGCAGGTTCAGTTCCAGACGACTGCAATAAAGTGAATATTGCAATAAGGCAAGTCAGATGAATTTTTTGGTTTCCCATTTCATGTACAAGTTGTGTTTAGTACTATACTATAGGTTATTAAGTGCACAATACCATTATGTCTAAAAAAATAATATACACACTGTGGGGCGCCTGGGTAGTTCAGTCGGTTAAGCATCTGACTTTGACTTAGGTCATGAACTCACAGTCTGTGAGTTCAAGCCTTACATCAGGCTCTCTGCTGACAGCTCAGAGCCTGGAGCCTGCTTTGGATTCTGTCTCCCTCTCTCTCTGCCCCTCCCCCGCTAGCACTCTGTCTCTCTCTCTCAAAAACAAATAAACATAAAAATTAAAAAAAACCCACAATGTACATACCTTAATTAAAAATATTCTAGGGATGCCTGGGTGGCTCAGTTGGTTAAGCATCTAGCTCTTGATTCCAGCTCAGGTCATGATGTCACAGTTGTGGGATCAAGCCCCATATTGGGCTCCACGCTGAACACGGAGCTTGATTGAGATACTCTCTCCCTTTCTCTTTGCCCCTCTCCCCTGCTCATGTTCTCCTTCACTCAAAATAAATAAACATTTAAAAATATTCAATTGATAAAAAATGGTAACCATCACCTGAACTTTCAGTGAGTTGTAATCTTCTGCTAGTGGGGTCTTGCCTTGACACTGATGGCTGCTACTGATCCGGGTGGTGCCTGCTAAAGATTGGTGTGGCTGTGGCCATTTCTTAAAATAAGACAAAAATGATGTCTGCTGTATCAATTGACATTTCCTTCACCATTTCTCTGTAGCATGTGATGCTGCTTCATAGCATTTTACCCAAAGGAGAACTTCTTTCCAAATCGGAGTCAATCCTTTCAAACCCTGCTACTGCTTTGCAAGTATGTTTATGAATTTTTTAAATGCCTTCTTGTCATTTCTACAATCTTCACAGCATCTTCACTAGAAGTAGTTTCCACCTCAAAAAACACCTTCTTCGCTTTCCATATGAAGTAACTTCCCACCCATTCAAGTCTGATCACAAGATGGGGGCCATTCCGTCCCGTCTTCAGGCTCCACTTCTAGTTCCCCAGCAATTGCCACCATATCTTCAATTACTTCCTCAGCTGAAGTGGAATCCATCAACATCATCCATAAGGGCTAGAATCAAATTCTTTCAATCTCCTGTTCAATTGATATTTTGACCTCTTCCCATGAATCATGACTGTTCTTAATGGCATATGGAATGGTGTGTCCTTTCCAGAAGGTTTTACATTTACTTTGCCCAGATCCATCAGGGGAATCACTATCTATTACAAAATAGTTCTACAAAAAGTACTTATTAAATAATAAGACTTCAAAAATGAAAATAGTCCTGCAGCACCTAGGTAGCTCAGTCGGTTGTGTGTCGGACTCTTGATTTTGGCCCAGGTCATGATCTAACAGTTCGTGGGATCAAGCCCCACATCAGGCTCTGCAGTGCAGAGCCTGCTTGGGATTCTCTCTCATTGTCTCTTTGCCAAGATCCCACTCTCTCTCTCTTTCAAATAAATAAGCCTTAAAAAATGAAATTAGTCCTTGATCAATGAGCTGCAGAGTGGACGTTGGGTTAGCAGGCATGAAAATGTTCATCTCGTGCATCTCTATCAAAGCTCTTGAGTGACCAGGTGCATTGTCAATGAGCATTAATATTTTCAAATTAATCTTTCTTTTCTGAGCAGTAGTTCTCAATAGTGGATTTAAAATACTCAGTAAACCATGTTGTTAATAGATATGCTATGATCCAAGCTTATTCTTCCATTTATAGAGCACAGGCAGAATGGATTGTGTAATTCTTAATGGCCCTAGGATTTTGGGAATGGCAAATAAACACTGGCTTCAACTACAAGTCATCAGTTGAATTAATTCCTAACAAGAAAGTCAGCCTATCTTTTGAAGCTTTGAAGCCAGGCATTAATTACTCTCTCTAGCTATGAAAGCCTCAAATGGCATCTCCTTTTTCTTTTTCTTTTTGCTTATTTATTTTGAGAGAGTGCATGCACATGGGAGGGCCACAGAAAAAGAGAGAGGGAGAGAGAGAATCCCAAGCAAGCTCCTTGCTGTCAGTGCAGAGCCCAAAGCAGGACTCAGTCTCACAAACCGTGAGATCACGGCCTGAGCCAAAATCAAGAGTTGGACCCTTAACCGATTGAGCCACCCAGGTACCCAGCATCTTCTAGTAGCAGGATGTTTCATCTACACTGAAAATCAGTTGTTGAGTGCAGCCACCTTCATTAGCTAAATCTTCTGAACAACTTTCTGCAGCTTCTGCATCAATGCTAGATGCTTTACCTTGTATTTTTATGTTATGAAGATGGCTTCTTTCCTTAAGCCTCATAAATCAACCTCTGCTAGTTTCAAACTATTCTTCTGCAGCATCTTCTCTGAGCCTTTATAAAAATAAATAGAGTTTGGGTCTTGTTCTGGATTAGGTTTTGGCATTAGGGAATATTGTGTCTGGTTTGATCTTCTATCCAGATCACTAAAACTTTCTCCTTATCAGCAATCAGGCTGTTTCACTTTCTTATTGTTTGTGTATTCACTGGGGTAGCACTTTTAATTTCCTTCAAAACCTTTTCTGATGCATTCAGAATTTGGCTAAGTGGTACAAGGGGCCTAGCTGTTTGCCTATCTTGGGTTTTGACATGCTTTCCTCACTAAGCTGAATGATTTCTAGCTTTTGATTTCAGGTGAGAGATGTGTGACTCTTCATTTCACTTGAACACTTAGGTGCTATTTTAAGGTTCTTAACTGGCCTAATTTCAATATTGTTGCATCTCTAGAAATAGGGAGGACTGAGGAAAGGGAGTTTGGAGAACCATTTGTCAGGGCAGCAGTCAGGACCCACACAATTTGTATCTATTGTCATCTTAAATGAATATGTTTCAGTGACTCCCCAGAACAATCACACTAGTGACACCAAAGAACATTGTTCACAAATCACCATAATGTAATAATAATGAAAAAGTTTGAAATATTTTAAGAATTACCAGAATGTGACACAGACACAGAGAGTAAGCAAGTGTTATTGAGAAAATGGTATAAACAAACTTGCTTGAAGCAGAGCTGCCACAAACCTTCAATTTGTAAAAATTGCAATACCTACTAGATGTAATAAAGAAACACAATAAAACAAGTGTACCTGTATGCTTCACATCATATGTCATCTGAGAAATTCAAATTAAAACATCCAGATACCACTGCAAAACTATTAGAATGGCCGAGATCTGGAACACTCAGCAACACTGAGTGCTGCTGAGGCTGTGGAGAAACAAGAACTCTCACTGCTCGTGGAAATGCAAAATGGTACAGACATTTTTGGAAGACAGTTTGGCTGTGTCTTATATAACAAAAAATATTCTTATCATATAATTCACTGATCACATTCACTGACATTTGCTTCAAGGCGCTGATACCTCATATCCACATAAAAATCTGCAAATGGATGTTAGTAGGTGGCTTATTCATAAATGTCAGAACTTGGAAGCAAACAAAAATGTCCTTCAGTAGGTAGATGGATTAATAAAATGAATAAAAAGACAAAGAGGAAACTTAAATATATATTACTAAATAAAAGAAGCTATCGGAAATGGTTATATACTGGATGATTCCAATTATATGACACTCTGGAAAAGACAAAACTATAGAGTCAGTAGAAAGATCAGTGCTTACCAGGAGTTGAGGACTGTGGTAAAATTGAAAAGATAGACTACAGAGAACTTACAGGGCAGTGAAATTACTCCATATGATACTACACTGATGGATACATGTCATTATACATGTGTCCAAACCCATAAAACGTACATCAAGACTGACCATAATGTAAATTATGAACTTTGAGTCACTATGCTGTATTTACATAGATTCATCAATCCTAAGAAGTACAGCAGTCTAGTGGAGGAAGTTAATTATGGGGAAGCTATACATATCTGGGGCAAGAGGTATATGGGAACTCTGTCCTCAATTTTCTCATAAACCTAAAATTTCCCTAAGGAGATCATCTTTAAATATAGATAGCAAATGCTTCTAAAATGAACGGTTTGTATTGAATATGATTAGATGATATCTACATCCATTTTGTAGCATCTATGAATGCACTAGGATATAATGATACACCATGAATTTATTTCCTCCACTTGTCCAATTTCCAGATATTTCTTTAAATGCATTAATCATAACAGTACTTTTATAAAATTCATAATTCACTTTTTCTTATTATTTCAAAGATCATTTTTAATAGTATGCTATGAAATGAATGAGTCAGGCAAAAATTATGCTACATAAGGTTATTTTTTGTTTTTCCTGTTACAATTTTATTTATATTATGTAGAGTATGAGCAATGATGTGAAAATGTCAGTAACACCTAAGTTGCTAAATTGGTCACAAGGAGTGAAAATTGTCATGGCAGTTTTGGATCAAATTAAACATCGCCTGTTCTCTCGGTTTTAAGTAACTTAGAAGACCTCAAAAGAACTTCATGTGTGTTTTTCTCTCTAAAACCCATTTGTTGTTATTTTTTCCACAAGTTAATTAGAGACAGACACCACTTTTCAGGAAGTCATATCCCCAAGTCAATGTTTTTATTTTAAAGAATAAATAAAAATTAATAAGTGAACTATAATAAGGTAGTAATTAAAGAGAAATTCTGACTTCAAAGAAGTTGTTGAATTCCTTTTTTTCCCTTTATAACTTTAATACTCCATAAATACTTTCATTTCTAACTACCAGGCCAGTATGTGACTCCCTCTCCTGGGAAGGGGAGTGGGGGTAAGACAAAATAAAATATGTCATGAGAAATAAATAGCAAAAATTGCTATGGGATGGGATTTCTAAATGCATAGTCAATTCGAAGAAAAATTCTTCCAAAATGTAGCATGGCACCTGCTGTCATTTCTCTCATTGACTGTCAAACTGGTCATCTGGAGCATATCAAGATGGCCCAAATAGGCACTTGTGATAGGTTTGGAGTTTCATTCCTTGGATATTGTCCAGGTTCCAGAATTACCAGCAGTGTAAACCAACATCAGAAAACAGCAATACAATGTTAACAAAAAAAAAAAAAAAAAGGAGGAGAAGAATTAATGTTCAAAGTCAGAATTGCATTTTGTTTTATTTTCTAAGAGATGAATCACTGCTACTGATTTTAAGCTTGAGGCTGCCTGGATTACTCATAGACCATGGCACTTCCTCCTCAGTTTCTAGAAGCTGTCACTGCACTCACTTTGACAGTTGGGCTAAATCTCATCACGGCCTTGTTAAAACATGACAGAGTATAATATTCTGAACCTGGAAATTTCTGGGGCAATGCTACTTTGCTTCTTCATTGAAAACTCTGTTTGTAATTCCATCTAATTGAGAATAAAGTAATCAGAAATCAGTGATTACAGGCAATTCATAATGATGATCTCTCTAAAGGGATCATGGCATGAGCCTGTGAAGTTACAAGCCTTTCATATGCGTGGATGGCAGAAATATGATGCATTTCTGAGAGAAGCCACAAGTGGCCATTTCTGGGACTGTTCCACTGGGTACATTCCACCCAACTTTGTCATAGAGCTTCATGTTTTACCTTTTCCATGTCGTAAGAACGGGTAAGTCAAGGTTTAGCTGTCCCATAATTTGGGGAAACCTAGTGTCAAACAGATTAATTTCCCCTTTTCCAGATTATCTTACTTAGAGGATTAATCTTCCACTGCATTTAACTTTATTAAAGTTTCTTGATGAAGGAAAAAAGCAAAGAAAGGAAAAAGGATGAAGAGAAGAGAGATCAGTTAGATATTACTGAAGTTCTATAAGAAAGAAATGGTAAAAACTGATTTAGAATCATGTCAATAACAATGGGAAAAGAGCCAGATTTTTATAAAATTTACAAAGAAGTAGTTGATATAATTAAAGCAATGATTTTGTATGTAATATAGGACAGGTAACTCTCAAAATCATTTGAGATTTAGAAGCCAAAAGTGAGATGATTTTAATAAAATATAAAAGTATGAAAGGAAGCAATTTTCAGTAAATATGAAGGATTTCATTTTATACAAGTTGTCATATCTTAAAAATGGAGCATGAGAAATAGGGTTTATTTTAATCTAAATTATTCTGCCCTTTCTTTTCCTTTAGTGCTGATACTTGGAAATTGTTTCTAACCAGCTAGTTTTATAGACTTAATAAGAAAATAATCTAAGGACTATGAGGAGCACCTAGGTGGCTGAGTCAGAGAAGCATCTGACTTCAGCTCAGGTTATGATCTCACAGCTTGTGAGTTCGAGCCTCACGTAGGGCTCTGTGCTGACAGCTCAAAGCCTGGAACCTGCTTCAGATGCCCCTTCCCCGACCCCAAAAATAAATAAAAACATTTAAGGGGCGCCTGGGTGCCTCAGTCGGTTATGCATCTGACTTCAGCTCAGGTTATGATCTCATGGTTTGTGGGTTCCAGCCCCACGTTAGGCTCTGTGCTGACAGCTAGCTGAGAGCCCGGAGCCTGCTTCAGATTCTGTGTCTCCCTCTCTCTCTGACCCTCCCCTGCTCATGCTGTCTCTCTCTCAGAAATAAATAAAACATTAAAAAAAAATAAAAACATTTAAAAAGTGACTATGAAAAGACTGAATAGTAAGTACTGTCTGTTTGCCTATGTTTCATGAGTTTTGCCATTCTAGAAGTTCCACATTTTTCAGGCTACTGAATATGATATTCTTAGGACAAGTAGATTTTTCTCTTCTAGTAAGTTAAATTAGCAATACTCTTTGTACCATTAATTTATCACTGAAAAAGATTTTTATTTAGTGAATGGCAATTGCATTTCTTATTACTGTGTTTCAATTAAAACTTTTATTTTAAATATTATTGCACGGGGGCAACTGGGTGACTCAGTCAATTGTCAGGCTCTTGATTTTGGCTCAGATCATGATTTCATAGTGTGTGGGTTCAGGCCCCGGATTGGGCTCTGTGCCTACAGCATGGATCCTGCTTGGGATTCTCTCTCTCTCTCTGCCCCTCCCTCACATGAGCTCTGTCTCTCTCAAAATAAATATATATATATTTTTAGCAAGGTTACTAAAAAGAATTATTGCATTCACTTTTTATTTCATAATTTTAATACATATAAATAATACATGGAATCTATGACACTATTTCTCATAATCAACTATGACAATAAAATTAATGATGGATATTTTCAGCTTTATTGAGGTATAATTGACAAAATAATGTGTACTTAGCAAATTTCAAGTATGCAGCACAGTAGTATTAACTATGCTCATCACACTGTACATTACATACCCAGAGCATGTTCTTCTTAAAACTGAAGGCTTGTATACTTTGATTAGTACCTCGCCAACTACTTCACCCCATAGTCCTGGTAAATAGCATTTCTACTTTGCTTCTATGAGTTCAACTTTTTAAAAAATAATTCCATATAGAAGTGATATAATAGTTTTGTCCTTCTCTGTCTGACAATTTTTACCTATCATAATGTCTTCTAGTTCCACCAAATTGTTGCAAATGGCAGGGCTTCTTTCTTCCTAATAGTTAAATAATATTCCATATATTATCACACATCATTTTTACTCATTAATCTGTCAACAGATGCTGCAATAAACATGGGAGCATAGACATCTATTCAAGATAGTGATCTCCATTCCTTTGGATCTATACTCAGAAATGAGATTTCTAGATCATACGGTAGCTCTATCTTTAATTATTTGAGGAATCTCTATTCTGGTTACTCTGTTATTCATATGGCTGCCTCAATTTACATTTCCACCAACAGTGTACAAGGATTCCCTTATAGTCACATCCTCCTCAGCCTGAATTATCTTTTGGTTTTTTGATAGTAGAGATCATAACAGGTGTGAGGTGACATTGCATTGTGGTTTTGATTTGCATTTCCCTGATAACTAGGAATGTTAAGTACCTTTTCATTTACTTGTTGGTTATTTGACTAATATAGCCTTGTAATATAGTTTAAAATCAGCCAGTGTGATGCATCCAGCATGGTTGTCTCTCAAGATTGCTTTGAGTATTCCTGCAATGTGGGGCAGCTCTCTGCATATGCTCACTAGCTATCTTCAAAGGTCCGCCCTCCCCACCCTGGGGTCATGCACAGAGACTTAGCTGAGGGTTGGAGATGTATGTGGGTGAAGGATGCAGAGCACTGGGGATGCCCATGAATCAGGTAAGGGGATCTTCCAGTGAGATTGTGTGTGTTCTTACTAATGAAGTCTGTGAACCTGGTAGAATTTACAGGTCTTAGGGGCATCTAGGTGGCTCAGTTGGACGAGCATCAGACTCTTGATTTTGGCTCAGGTCATGATCTCATGGTTCATGAGATCGAGCCCCCTGTTGGGCTCTGTGCTGACAGCATGGAGCCCGCTTGGGTTTTTCTCTCTCTCCCTCTCTTTTAGCCCCTCCTCTACACATGTTCTTTCTCAAAATAAATAAACTTAAAAAAAAAAAAAAAAAGAATATGTGTGTCTTATATGCCCTCCAAGAACACTGGCAGCTGTTCTTCCACCCCCTCCCCATCTCCTAATCTTGCAGCACCTCAATATTCTAGAGTAGGACAGAAGTAGGCCTTGTTGGTAGCATCCTGCACAGCTGGGGAAGTAGGAGGCTCACTTACACACTCTCACTTTCTCTCATGGGAGAAATGGCAGGATGAGGTATCTCTTGGCACTAGGTTGTGCCACCTGGGAGGGGAGATGGGGATAGAGTCAAACTGTTCCTCCTACCTTCTTAAATGTGTCCAGACTCAGATTATTTTTTTCTCTAAGCATGTGTTGCAACTTCTCTCCTGGACTCCCTGACTTCCAAAAAGGCACTCTTGTCAATGAGTGACATCAAAATTGAGGGGAAGATGGTAGAAGACACCTGATATTTTGCTGTTGCCACTCCCTAATGATGAAGAATTATGATATCTTATGAAAAACAGCAACTTTTATTTATTTAGAAATAAATCAGTAGGGGAAAGAACTTCACAAGTTCAAGCAATAAGGCTTAGAAAAGTCCAATAAAATTCAACAGAGTGCAGTGAACTATAAAATTCACCTATTTATATTCAGTGAATCCAGTATTTCCTACCATTTGTACATTTTCCTCCTATATTTGTAAGCAACAGATTGCCATCATTGTCTAGATATTTTTAATTTTGCCACCTTTTCATATATATTTGTTATCTTCCCAAAGTTTGCACTGATTTTTATGTAGTTCTTTTCTCTCACTCTCATGGCCTTTCTCCATCAACCTGTGCCTTCTACATCTCGTAGTCATTTACCTTCTTTATAAAGATTTAGAGCATAAATCAGTTTGCAATGGGGGAGGATTCATGAATAGTGACTTCAAAGAGAAAAAAGAGACAATAAACATTTCAAATGTAATTTCTAAAATACATATACATATATATACACATATATATGTGTGTACATATATGTATATCCTCCTAAAGATGGCCCAAAGAAGAGAGGAGAATGGGTCTATCATAATAAGTATACTATGGGCCACAAATATAGAATATAAGTAAAAATTTAAAGCAGAAATTACAGTTTCACCTTTCTTGCCCTCATATCTAGCATCATTATGATGTTTATCAAGTTCTTATTTAACATTTTCTGTGTTTAAAGAAAAATGCAACTCTGAAAGAGATAGCAGTGATGCACGAGACGGTTATTCAGGGCTACCCAACCACATCTGTGGCTTTTTAAGCCACAGTCAAATAGAAAGCAAACATGCTGCTGGCATTTTAGGAAACCATGGAACTTTGACAAAATCAACAAGAAAAAGAAAACTGGAATGTGAAGACTGTGCTGATGGGCCACTTGAGCATCACAAAAGTTTGGCAACCCATGATGGGATCTGATGAGAGACTGCTTGCTCCAGAGCCAGCAGATGGGATCCTGGAAGACTGGCAGAGGTGGGCAAAAAGCAGTTACTGTTTTACTCTGATGCTCCTGCAAAAGTGCTTCCTCTTAGGAGATGCAGGGATGGGACTCTGAGAAGTACAGGTTTCTGATAACTTTCAGTTAATATTACTGAAATGAGAAAGAATTTACAGAGCTCTAACAGAGACACTGATGAATTGATAAAGCTTCGAACAACAGATCTAGATCAACATGAACTAATTACATGGGACTGAACAAATTCATGAGGATGTGTTTTTGTTTGAAACACTGCTGGTTTTTTAATGCTTTGTATTTCTAGATATAAGGAAACCTATTTCTCTTAACTATGCTTATAGCAATTTGATGTTATACCACTATAACCAGAATTTACACAATTACATTTTCTCCTTACCTGATCTCTTCAGAACATGGAAATACACACTGAATATTCTTATTTTCATGGCAATATAGTCATCTGTATTAAGTTCAATGAAGATACGCTCTCCTTGTAATAGAACACAACTGGAAACACTGGTTATATTATTAAGATTTTGATTGGAATATCATACTTGTGAGTGTTGTGCAAAGAATCAAACATGACCAGACAGTTTTAAGGAACTAAGGTTGACTTTAGGGATACAATAAAGACCCTTGGAAATACCTCCTGGTGCCTTGCTTATAGTATTCCCGTCAGCCTTACCTAGTGAGTAAAGAAGGTCACTTCCTGTCAGGTACAGGAAATTGAAGAATATCTTGGTGACATTGAAAAGAGAGGAATTTACCCAAATCTTCTGACGGAGAGTCCTTCGCTTTGCTTCCCAGCCTGAAGATGCTATTAAATGTCCAGTGTGAGATTCCTTAAGAAAAGTTCCACCAAAGTGACTTAAAAAGAATCCATATTGTCGGTCACTGTTCTTGCTGCACTTATATAAATAAGCATGCCAAGTTTAATGAACCTAGATTCATTTTGCTAACAAATTATTCTTACTGTGATTATTTTTGGTAGAAATGAGGGTGATTATAAAGAGAAAAATATTATGTTTCAATAGAAAATAGAGTACACCTGTGTGGGTATTAAAAAAGTTAATTATTCAAATCCTCACCACAAATCTGATTCTTTTATTACCTTTCCCATATCAGCAAATAGCAACTTGATCCTTTAAGTTACTCAGGTCCAAACAAGTTAGTCTTGAGAACTGAGAGACTCTTTTTTTTTTTTAATGTTCAGATTTGTCAGGAATTATTCTTTGCTATAAATCTGAAATGTTTTTCTTGAATTTCACTGCCACCAATCACTATTTTAAAATATAATAATGGCCAAGTTCCATTAATAAAATCAATTATACAAAAATTTGTCTAATAAAAGGTAGGATTTGAAAGATGGATGGATAGGAGGGATGGATGGATATGCCATGATCTATAATGATCTATCTATCCACCTCTCTCCAGGTGATTCCAAATGACATGAAAGGTTGAAAACCACTATGTTAGATCATTTTGTACTAGGCCTCTGATTTCATGTCCAAGCAATTATCCTTTCATCAACCTTTTGCTTTCACCACATTGGTCTTCATGAATTTCATATTGCTTTTGATGTTATTATAAAGGAAATTATTTTCTATTTCAGATATTTTGTTAATGTAAAGAAATGCCACTGATTTTTGTATTCTGCAACTGTACTGATTTCATTTCTTATGTCTAAAAATTTTTTATTATGTCTTTACAGTTTATTTTACATAAAATCCTGTCATGTGCAATCAAAGACAATTTTACTTCATTTTATTTATTTTCTGGTCTAATTGCTCTGTTTAGAATTTTCAGTATTATTATGAATAGGAAGAGTGACAGTAGGCACTCTTGTCTTGTTCCTGATTTTGGTGCAAGGCTTTCAACTTTTCACCATTAAATATGATGTTAGCTGTGGGTTTTTCAAATATGGCATACATTATGTTGAAGTACATACTTTCTGTAATAAATAGGTTGAGAGCTTTTATCATGAAAATTGTTGAATTTTCTCAAATTCTTTTTCTGCATCAATTGAGAAGGTCACATTATTTTTATCCTTCTTTTTATTAATGTTGTATATCATGTTTATTGATTTGCATATGAACTATCCTTGCATTCCAGGGATAAACCCCACTTGATCATAGCATATGATTCTTTTAATGTTCTGTTGAATTCAGTTTACTAGAATAGTGCTGTTTACATCTGTGTTCATCAGGATTGCTGGCTTATAGTTTTCTTTTCCGATAATATCTTTATCTGGTTTTGGTTTATCCTCAGCAATTCAAATATAAAAATAGAGTTTCATTATTCAGACACAATCTGCATGCTTCCTGGAAAGTGAAGAAGTGCTGTTCCTTGATTTTAGTAATAAAAAAGCATGATCTTCACAAAGCTACATCGTGGAGCACAAATAATTAAATGTTATTATGTTATCACTGATAAGTACAACACATTCAAACATAAATATTGCTTAAGACATGTTTCAAAATTTATTCAGTGAAACTATATTAAAAAATGAATTACATGCTTTCCATTACTCTTTAAATAACAAATGTTTCCTGGATATCTTTAAGTTCAGATCATCTAAAATAGAAGGTATCACTCTAATAACAATGGATTCTAGTTTTTAATTAATTTATTTTTTTTCAAATTTACATCCAAGTTAGTGTATAATAACAATGGTTTCAGGAGTAGATTCCTTAATTCACCTTACCCATTTACCCCATACCCCCTCCCACAACCCTCCAGTAATCCTCTGTTTGTTCTCTATATGTAAGAGTCTCTTATGTTTTGTCCCCCTCCCTATATTGATATTATTTTTGCTTCCCTTCCCTTATGTTCCTCTGTTTTGTATCTTAAAGTCCTCATATGAGTTAAGTCATATGATATTTGTCTTTCTCTGAATAATTTCATTTAGCCTAATATCCTCTAGTTCCATCCACATAGTTGCAAATAGCAAGACTTCATTCTTTTTGATTCCCAAGTAATACTTCATTGTATATATATACCACATCTTTCCATTTCATCCATCGATGGAAATTTGTGCTCTTTCCATAGTTGGCTATTGTTGATAGTGTTGCTATAAAGACTGGAGTGCATGTGCCCATTCTCAACAGCACACCTGTATCCCTTGGATAATTACCTAGTAGTACAATTGATGGTCCATAGGGAATTTCTATTTTTAATTTTTTACCAGTTTCCAGAGTGGCTGCACCAGTTTGCATTCCCATCAGCAGTGCAAAAGAGATCCTTTCTCTCTATCCTCACTGACATCTACTGTTGCCTGAGTTGTTAAAGTGAGCTATTCTGACAGGTGTGCAGTGATATCTCATTGTGGTTTTGATTTGTATTTTCCTGATGAGTGATATTGAGCATTTTTCCATGTGTCGGTTGGCCATCTGAATATCTTCTCTGAAGAAGTGTCTATTCATGTCTTTTGCCCATTTCTTCACTAGATTATTTGTGTTTTTTGGGGTGTTGAGTTTGATAAGTTCTTTATAGATTTTGGATACAAACCCTTTAGCTGATATGTCATTTGCAAATATCTTCTCCCATTCTGTTGATTGCCTTTTAGTATTGCTGATTGTTTGCTTTGATGTGCAGAAGCTTTTTATTTTCATGAGGTCCTGATAGTTCTTTTTTTTTTTTTTTCTCATTTAGTTTCATTTTGTTACCATTGTCTCTGGATACCTGTTGAGTAAGAAGTTGCTGTGGTGGAGGTCAAAGAGGTTTTTTGCTTGCTTTCTCCTCTAGAATTTTGATGGCTTCCTGTCTTACATTTAGGTCTTTCATCCATTTTGAGTTTATTTTTATGTATGGTGTAAGAAAGTGGTCCAGGTTTACTCTTCTGCATGTCACTGTCCAGTTTTCCCAGAATCATTTGCTGAAGAGACTGTCTTTATTCCACTGGATATTCTTTCCTGCTTAGTCAAAGATTAGTTGGCCACACATTTGTAGGTCCATTTCTCTATTCTGTTCCTTTGATCTGAGTGTCTGTTTTTGTGCCAGTACCATACTTTCTTGATGATTACAGCTTTGTAATACAACTTGAACTCCAGGATTGTGATGCCTCCAGCTTTGGTTTTCCTTTTCAAGATGGCTTTGGCTATTTGAGGTCTTTTCTGGTTCCATACAAACTTTAGGATTGTTTGTTCTAGCTCTGTGAAGAATGCTGGTGTTATTTTGATAGGAATTGCATCGAATATGTAGGTTGCTTTGGGTAGTATCGACATTTTAACAATATTTGTTCTTCTTATCCAGGAGCATGGGATATTTTTCCTTTTTATTTTTTGGTGTCTTCTTCAATTTCTTTCATAAGCTTTCTATAGTTTTCAGTGTATAGATTTTTCACCTCTATGGTTAGATTTGTTACTAGGTATTTCATGGTTTTTGGTGACAATGGATTATTTTATGATTGAACATAAAGTTTACAGAATCTATCTCATATTGCATCTATTATCATTTATCTTACTTATTTGCATCTTACATTCATCTATAAGATGGAGATTAAATCTGACTCTCTTATATGTAAAAAAATCTATGCATGTAGTCTTGACAGAATATGGACTCCCTTTTCGACCAGAACATTCTCTCTACCACTTTCTTTTTACCTATTTCCTCAATATTACTAATATAGACTATAAAAGGGAAAATTATAAATTAGATTTTGTTTTGGAGTGTTAGATAAAAACAGGTAAACTGTAAAAATTAATTTATGTTGTTTTCAAATAAACTGAAAGGAAAATATAGTTTTAAAAATGCTCATTGTTTGTTTTCAGATTTAACAGATTTATATATTTGTGAAAATAGTAAAGAAATACACAAGTTTGTATTTTCAAAACAGAATACACAAGTAAACTTCTGAATTTCAAAATGTATCATTCAAAATGTATTATTTCAAAAATGCATTATTTATTCCACATTGTAAAACAAACATTATATTCTAAATTTAGAATAAAAATTTTAAAGCTTTAAACAGATTATTTTAATTTTTCTCTTCCTACTCAAAGTTCCATTACTTCTTACATTTATATTTTACTTTTTACTCCAATTACGGTGAATATATCGCTAAGAAACTCCTTTATCTATGTCATATGTTACCACACTTGAGCACAAATTCTTCAAGGGAAAGTGTCACAATAATAGCTTCTACAGTTACGAGCTGCATTATCGTTCAGAGTTTTCACTACAGATTTTAGTGTCTCCAGAGGCATTTTGGTACCATTCAGAATTCTGATAACAGATCAAAGCCCAGCAAGGAAATCAAAGAGCATATTGGCATAAATTAAGCAGTTCTCTCTCTCAAATATGACATAGATTAATATTTATCTAAAATTTTAATCTGATTTTCCATAAAACAATAGGAAAAGGAACCAATTTCCCAGAAAGATAAGTCAGAACCCATAGGAACTTACTAAATACTAGAATTTTATTGGTAGCTCTATATTATAGCTTTTAAAATGTGTGAAATTACATTGCAAACAGAGCATCCTTTAGAAGTAAAATTAATGCTCTAGGAAGATATTCTACATTTACCCTTGTCTTCTGTGCTCTCTGGACACATTGTGTAATTAAATGAAACGACGACAAAATCTAGTTTAATGAGCAAGTGGATTTGCAAGAAGTTATTACATTATACCAATATTTTACGGCAAACCTATCAAAACTAGAACTTTGCTGGCACTGTGGTACCATGAATACAGTTGGGGATTCCTAATAAAAAGATAGGTTGCTCTTAAAATGGGCAAAGGCATTTTTCTAAGTACAACATCTGTATTTATCTGTGTGATCTTCAGGAAAGCACTGTAACTTAGCTATGATTATTATCTTCATTTTGCAGGTGGGGAAGCAGAACCAATCCTCAAGTCACACGGCGAGGAGGTACCAGAAGCAGAATTTGAATCCTAGGAATTCCCCTCAAAAATCTGTGTTCTCCAACACTATGGTCTGCTGGTCCTTTTGAGGACATTATATTATATCTCTGACTTTTTTTTTCAGTCAATCTTTGTCTGGATTGTTATAAAAAAACTACCAGGTATTAGGTAACTTATAAAAAGTAGAAATTTATTTCTCACAACTCTGGAAGTGGACAGTCCAATATCAGGGTGTCAGCATGGTCTGGTTCTGGTGAAGGCCCTCTTCTGAGTTGTAGACAGTCAACAGCTGACTGCGTCCTCACCCTGGGGAAAGACATACAGCGCTACTGTAAGCTCTTTTGTACGGACATGAATCCCACTCATGAAGGCTCTACCCACACAGCCAAGCACTTTCCAAAGGCCTTACCACCTCTCTACCATCACTTAGGGGGTTAGGATTTCACATATGAATTTGGGAAGTGGACATTCAGACATGGCACCTTTTAAAGTAGGTTACTTCCATTTATTGGGTCACTTCTCAGTTTCCTGATCCATAAAACAGGGCAATTATGACTATGTTTCAGTCCTGTTGAGGCTATTCTTATATGAGTGTATATCAAGATTAGTAGATTAGTAAAGTATATATGTACCTTATACATTGTGATTTTTATATTTTTGTCTTTGATTACACTGCTGGTACAATTTATTTTAAAGAAATGTTGAACTGCTAATTCTCATATTTGAGTTAGTACACATTCTTATTCTATTTCTTTTTCTAAAGTTTCAAGATACCCTTATGGTTCAGCTGTTTAAACTGCAAACTTCTCACATGTCAAACTAATAAAAACATAAACTATGACATTTCTAATAAACTTGGAGAACACAAATGCTTATTGTGATGCACAATCATTTGGTTCACTGTCCAAAGGTTTTCAAGGATACCTTTGAAATACAAGTTCAAAATGTTTGCCAGAGCTAAAGGCTTTTGAAAATGACTACTGTTTAGGGAAGTTCTTTGCCCTAAGAATTGCTTTTCAGCAAATACATCAAGAAAAGCAAATATTAAGTACAATTTTGCAGATAGCTCCTCATTTCAAAGGATGATGACATCTGTGTATAGGTCTGCAAAGTGAGTTGATATAGCATTTTCCTTTTCAGTCAATCCTGATTAAATAATTACTGGACATTATCACTGTCATCTTCTTTTACTCTGAAAGTTGGTACTATAAATTTCTATCATTTTAGGCAAAAATAGTACCATATTATCTGCTTTACAAAATGCTACACTTAGTAAAATGTGAAACATTTTAAACTACCTTATTGGATATTTGCCTAATAAACTAGAAACACACAGTTTGCATGGTTACTTTTTTTTATAAAGTTTATTTATTTGCTTTGAGAGAAAGAGATAGAATGCATTGAAGGGGTAGAGAGACAAGGAGTTAGAATTCCAAGCAGGCTCCACACTGTCAGTATGCAGCCCAACACACAGCTCAAACTCACAAACCATGAGATCATGACATGAGCCAAAATCAAGAGTGGGATGCCTAACCTACTAAGTCACACAGTTTTTTGCTCCCCTTCTTAATGGTACTAAATTTGCAAGGTGTAAGGCTCAGGATGAACTGACTTCTCTCCTCTCAACGCCAGAGTGGCCATATTGGCAATAATGATTTACTGAGTTGGACAAATAACTTAAGTTTTTCCAAATAGAAACATGCCGTTTTATTTATACTGTTTACTAGGGATATGATGAAATGTATTAGCTCTCTCTAACTGCCTTAGAAGAAGGAAGTTATGAAGCTAAGGACTATTTCATCCTTAAAACTTTCAAAGATTCTCCTGGATCAAGAATGAGGTCAATATTACATCACAGGAAGAGAGAGAGAGAAAGAAGGGAAAAAGGAGGGGAGGGAGGGAGGCATGAAGATAGGGAAAGGAGGGATAGAGAGGGGGGAAGGGAGAAGAGAGAGAGACAGAGAGAGAGAGAGAGAAGAGATATGAGAAAGAAATTCTGGAGAGTCCTTTAGCATTCTGGATCAAGCCTTAAACTGATACCTAAGGCATCTCTGGTCTCTTGAATTAATGAGTTAATACAGACACACTCTCCCCTTTTTTTTTAAACAGTTTGAGTTAGCTTCACATCATGTACAGCCAAAAGCATACCATAAAATATTAGATAAGTATTCTATGATATTATTTCTCCCTGAGTAAATAACTGAAATGACACTGAACAGAGTCCTTTGTTCAGATGCTAAACATCAGAAGATTAAGGAAATGTGTTATAAACTGAGTTGACAAAAAATATCCCCCCCATTAGATTTGAGGCCTTCTTATTATAGAACTATCAATAGTAAATGAAAACAGTGAGATGCCTCATTTATACTTTTGGTGATTGTAAAAAGACTCAGACAAGGCAAAACAGGAAAAACATAGGTCTAAAGGTCCCATTAGGTGCTTTTGTAGATATATTGTTAAAAATAACGTCTAAATTTATAAGCCTTAGTAGTTACATGTTAGTTGCACTATATATCTGTATGAATCAGGAAAAAACAGTTCACAATTCCACCAGGGAATGCTGGGATAACATTAAACATACCATGTTCCTAAAGATGGTTTACTCAGAATTCTAATCCACTACAAATTAAAAGATTTTTTCAAGGGTTATCCTTCAGTTAAGGTCTACCTGTACTAATCATACCCTAATATGCTTTACTGAGAAAGTAAATTCTCCAAAATTTGCAAAACTATGAATTTGTATCCACAGCTAAAGGTGAGCCAAGACAATTAGGTAACAGGAACAATAAAACTGTTCACTTGGATATCAGGATCCCTGCCCACTGGTCAAAATCTGATCAAGTTAGCCCCACAGCCAAGCCATCGGGTCCTTAACTCGATTGTTTTCTTCTCTAGAACACCAGAATATACTTTAAAGCACTTTCAGTTTCCAAATTCCATGAAACTATATTGTCTTCAGCTCAGTTTTTGTTTTTTTTTTTTTTTTAGTTTTTGAACTAACTGATTTCCTGACCATTAGAAAATATTCTACGCTGGTTTTAAGAATTCATAGGTCTCGGGGAACCTAAATTCCTCAATGGTTCCACAAAAACCACAGGGCTACTCAGTTACAGCAACAATTTGTGATGTTCACTGGCAGAAAAACCCAGTCCCAGGAATAAAGAACATTTTTGGCACTCTCCCAACTCATTTGGACCAGGTTGTTTGGCCTCAATCTTTGTGCATTTCCAAGCATCATTTTCTGTTTGGATGAATGCCAGATTCAGGACATATAAAGCAGTTACTTGTACTAAACACCGAGAAGGTAAAACACAAAAGCCAAAGAAACTTTTTTGGGTGAGGGAAAACTATGCAGATTCTAATATATTCAAGTTCCAAAGAAAACGGATCAATCCTTAATTTCATATGTTCTCATTACGTTAACTCTCTCATGTTTGTGGTTCAATGTAAGAAAGGTAAAACTAAGTTTTTGCTTTTAAAAGATAAGGATGTTGTGTGGCTCAGTCAGTTAAGTGTCGGATTCTTGATTTTGGCTCAGGTCATGATCATGATTTGTGAGTTCGAGCTCTGCTTTGGGCTCTGTGCTGACAGGTAGAGCCTGCGTGGGATTCCATCTCTCTTGCTCTCTCTGCTCCTCCCCTGTTTGTGCTTGCTCTCTCTCTCTCAAAAATAAATAAACTTAAAAAAATTAAAATAAATAAAAAATAAGAATGTTAAGTCCTGGAATACTTGATTAAACACAATGTGTACTGTCTTTTTTTTTTTTTTTTAATATTTTATTTATTTCTAGGAGAGAGAGAGAGAGAGACAGCGTGAGCAGGGGAGGGTCAGAGAGAGAGGGAGTCACAGACTGAAACAGGCTCCAGGCTCTGAGCTGGCAGTCAGCACAGAGCCCGACGCGGGTCTCAAACCCACGAACCGCGAGATCATGACCTAAGCGAAAGTCGGACGCTTAACCGACTAAGCCACCCAGGCGCCCCAATGTGTACTGTCTTAATCATCATGTGGATTCTGGATTCAAGCTGTGTGGGTGACACAGCTTGTTTCCAACTTGTTAGAGGAAAAACCTTGATTAAATATAATTCTACACATCCCCAAAGCCCATGTTCTCTCAGCAGCATATGGCTATCCTAGAAGAAAAGGTGATGTTACAAATCCAATGATAGTAAGGTATATTTTTCTTAATATTTTCTTCACATTAAGTTAACATTTCGCATTGTAAATTGGACTGGGATTTCATTCAGAAGATTTGAGGATGCAGAATTGCAGATACACAGAATGTTATTTCAAGGAAGGTCAATAGAATACCTCAAGTTCCTTGCTATTTTGCCAGTTGAAATTTTTGTTCTGTCATGAAAATGTAGCTCGCACTTGAATAGGAGTATTAGAACAAATTGTAAAAGTGGAATATAAGTAAAAATTAAGAACTGATATTTCACAGATACCACATTCCTGAATGGGTGTAGGTGTATGATGAAATATATATGGGTGTACACACACACACACACACACACACACACACACCAAATATCTAAATGCTTGTGCTTATATATTTGGAAAAATTAAAATACTGTAAGCAGCAAAGTAAAAGATAAAAAGTATAAAATTCAAAATATATTGTCTATCTATTGATGCTATCAATATTATTAATGGATTTGTTTTTGCATTGATTGTTAGGTCAAACTCTCTTCTTTGCATAAAAATAACTTGCAGGAAATTTCAAGTGCTAACTGAAGGAAATGAACATTCATGACCACTACCACCATTCCCTATTGGTCTACCTTCTCATACAGTTTACAGCATATTATTTAAAGTTGTTTCTTAAAAATAAAGTTTCCATGTAAATAATTTTACTGTACGGGAGCTTATTCTATCAGTTCTAAGAATATAGTCCTTTATCATCGTTGTATTCTCACTTTAATCAGCCTATATGCAGCCTGACATCTGAATCAATTTGACCTTTTGGCTTATAAACTTCTTTTGATCATCTTTATGACTGCAATATTTTTGGAAATTCATCATAACATTTTGTAAATTGAGCTCTGATTGCAAGAACAGGTGATATATTTCATTCTCATTTTATTGTGAGAAGAAAAATGACTAGTTTTTGCATATGTTAAAGAAGATTCAGAAAATTATACTTCAACCATCATAATTAAGGAAAATACATCATTCAGGGTATAAAATGTACTTTAAAAAACTTTCAGTATAATAGTAGTTTAATTTTAAACATCAGAGTGATATAAAATATAATGAAGCAACTTTGTTTACTATTTCTCCGTCATTAAATATATGGTATTTGATGTGCTGACACAATTGTTTAGTAAATAGGTAAAATCAACAAAATAATCATAATAGTCATACTAAGATAATAATACAATATTTTTATGGTTTTTGTCAGATAGCTTACTTGCATGTCATAGTTTCCAGAGGAAAACGTCTTCAAACTTTACAACTTGTTCAATCATCAAAACATAATTGAAAATTTAGAAGGCAATGTTTGTGATGAAACATGTTGCTTTGGAGATCAGGAGCCTTCAATTTCCTTGTGACATTCTTTTTCACTACTTAAAGACTTTTGCAAAGGAAAACTATAAAACTTCTTTGTTTCTCTATAAAACGCATAATCTACATAAAATCTGGTGCTATTAAGTATATCTAAACAGAGATCTAGTTTTCCATTATCTACTGTAAATTTTACTCAGTTAACCTTTGTTACTGACATTAGCCAATACAGAAATAAAGAAATTAAATGATAGCCAAAATGTTCAATGGTTTTCTAGCTCCTCTTAAGTTTACTGTAAATTATAAGGGCAAATAATTTAGCCTGTTTCATAACTTTCCCATTGATAAAGTCTAGATGTTAAAATGGCATAAACATTCTATGGATTTCAAGGCAACTCAGTGGAAACCAGGTTATAATATCCGGCTGGGGAGCACCGGGAAATAAAACAATGTATATGTGACAACAAGTTTACTTGGCATGAATTTATGTAATGTCTCATTTTGTAGTCCCAAATTTTTGAGTAGTATTTACCACTCAATGTTAAACAAATAAATTAACTAAAGCTCATATAACATTAAATTTACCTCACACTTCCTCATGAACTGTTTTAGCTGACAATTTAGATCATACTCTGTTGAAACAGTGGAAACCATCAAATTAGAGTACCTTCATCTTTCTATCAGTTTTCAAGTTTCTGTACCCTCCTTCTCTCCTTCGTTTTTCTGTTTATAGTAGAGGAAGTATCCCTCTTTCTATCAAAAGCTCTTCTAGATTTGCTTTGAATGCCTCCCCCCCCCTTATTCAGGGGCTTAGTTGCTTTTCACTTCTCTCCTCAGTCATCAACATACATCTCCTTTCTTTCCATCAACCTATAGTGAGCATCCAATTTCTCCTACATTAAAAAAGTCCTATTTTTACTTTAAATCCTCTTCCAACAACCACAGTCTTTTTTTAATACACAAAAAGTTAGAAAATATTGTCTTTATATTTAACTTTCCCTCATGCTGTTCTTTATCTACATTATTCAGATAATTTCCCCTTTTGCTACTCAATTCTAATCTTACCAATGTAACCTAAAATGCCTTATAAAATCCTCACCTATTTCATTTGCCCTCATTCTTGCCCTTTAATTTCTATTCCAAAATGTTAAAAATGTTATCATTCTTAAAATGCTTTCTTCTCTTCTTTGACACCATGATGCCTTGGTCTTTCTCCAAGCTATGTACTGTATTCTTCTTTGATCCAAATTCTAAATATTGAAATTCCTAGGCTCCTGTCACAAGCCTTTTGATTTTATTCATACTCTTAATTATCAATTTCCATAGGTTTAAAAACATGTAAAATAAAAGACTTTCACATTTATTCATTTAGCAATAGGTTCCCTTTCCATGTCTAGATGTAAGTCTAGGCATTTTGATTCTCCTCTCTCCCTACTGTGTCTCTCTGTTGCCCTTACCTCTTCAACACCCTCACACATCATTTTCCCTTGGCCAGTCTAATCAGGCCACTCAGACTTTGTATGTGTTTCCCTTCCTGAAATTGTAAACTATCAATTTATGTCAAAGTTGGCTCAATTTTTTTCTTTTTTCTTTCACTCACAGAAGTCCATTCATTTATTCCATGACAATGTATGGTTGATTACTCCAATCTTATTATTGATATAAACACTTTTTTTTTTACTACTATATACCTGATGTATTTCACTGAAGAATGAACGGTTAACATATACACTCCCTCCAATGCTGTCCAATACCAAAGCCCATAAATTCTCGCTCTACCAGACTGTCTTCTAAACCCTAAGCACATTAGCCCCAAATTCATCATTTTCTACAATGATCTTAAAGCAAAATCATTTTTTAACAGATATGACACATAAAGAACAGGCAATTAGCTGTGTAGTATCATGGGGTCTGCTGTTGAAATGCTGGACTGCATGAAATCAGAATACAATTAGCGCACGCACAATGTGTTCTCCAGTTCCACGAAACTGTCCCTGGGTATAACCGAAGGAAGCAAGTGAAATCTCGTTTTCTCTCTTTGCATAATCTGGAAAAGATTGTCCATCCCAAAAATATATTTATATTTTTATAATTACTCAGCACACATAATCTCCCAGGTACTGCATGAGATATAAACCATATAAAGGTACATGGAGGCAGCAATTCTTTTAAAAATTTAAAAGTTTAGTTAAAGTAGATAAATATATAGGGGCACCTGGGTGGCTCAGTTGGTTAAGCTTCCCACTTCAGCTCAGGTCATGATCTCACAGTTTGAGAGTTCGAGCCCCCATCAGTCTCTGTGCTGAGCTTCAGAGACTGAAAACTGCTTCGGGTTCTCTGTCTCCCTCTCTCTCCGTTTCTTCCCTACTTGCACTCTGTCTCTGTCTCTCTCTCTCTTTATATATATATATATATCTTTCAAAAATAAGAATTTTTTTAAAAAGTATATGAATATATAAAAGAGTAATTATAAGATCATATGATGGGCAAAGAGACAGTGATAGCAGAATACATTACAGAACCAGCAGGAAGAAATGAAGAATCAATGCAGTCAATGAATTCTTGAATTTTCCGAACTCAGGAAGGAAAATGTATCAGCATCAATACCTCAAGCATTAATCTTGCTTGTACCTAGAATGCTAAGGATAAGCCATAAGGCCTCTTCTGTTATCTACACCTGCCCACAAAAGAGTTTCTACTTAACTCCATCTCCTCCCCACCATGATAATCTGATTTCAGGATTCAAAGTTGGTCATCATTATTCATCCAAATACTGAACTGTATCCCTAACAAGAATGAATCTCTGATCTGAATTTTGGATAACTTATCCACAGCAAACCCTTAACAGACTCTGTCACCTGATACTGGGCTCTAGGTCTCATTTTCCTAGCACCTGTTAGACCAATATCATGTATACATTAGTCAGGAATTATAAGGCGACAATCTGCCTTACTTTGTATATCTCTTTCTGGCAAGATTCCTTCCTTTCCCTGAACTGTCTTCAGTTTGGACCCTCAAATATCAATGATTGCTTAAATTCTCACACTGTTCAGACACCTCACAACTACTATTAAGGTCTGCATTCCACTTAGCTTCCCCAGTAACTCTGGACATTCCACAATCCCTCCCTTATCATGATTGAACTACCAAAATACCAAGATTTCACATACCAAGAACTACCTGATACACAAGAATGTTTTTTCCTATCTGAGCTTGTGTCTTCAGTTCTACTTGCCCACACTATCCAATGTCATCAACGTTCCTCAATCAATGAAATTTTGCAGCCTCTACCTTAAATAATTTTCTTAGATTTATTTAATTTTCTACTTCTGGTCTGTTCATGGCCTTAAGTCCTGACATTACCTTGGTTCCTTTAAGAATCTGCTACCTGGCAAAACTTTTTCCATATTTGACTTTATTAAGCATTTCCACTCTTATTTTCCAGTTTCTCAGGCCATTAATTTGACTGATAGTGCATGTTAGTTTGTTATTTTTTTCCCTCAGCTTACTAAATGAGAACTGGAAATATTTTGGAGAACTGGAAATATCTCCAACACTTTACAAATAATTATAGGTGTGCCTGGGTGCCTCAGTAGGTTAAGTGTCCAACTGTTGATATTGGCTTAGGCCATGATCTCTTTTCATGAGATCGAGCCCTGTGTAGGGCTTTTCTCTCTCTCTCTGCATCTCCTCCTCTCTCTCTCTCTCAAAATAAATCATCTTTTAAAATAATTATAGATATCTGTTACATTTATACAGCAAAGTTCTCAAGTCATCTTATTTTTTCAAATTTTTTAAAAAGTTTTTATTTGTTTTTGAAAGAGAAAGAGCAGGGTAGGGGCAGGAAGAGAGGGAGAAAGAGAATCCCAGGCAGGATCCACACTATCAGCACAAAGCCTAATGCCGGGCTCAAACCCACAAACTGTGGGATCATGACCTGAGCTGAAATCAAGAGTGGGACACTTAAGCAACTGAGCCACCCAGGAACCCCTAAAGTCATTTTAAAATGTAATTATTTTGTTTAGAACATGATTATCTGAAATTCTACTTCATTTGCATTAAATTTGTCAATGTGATATACACCAGTTGTGATAAACAAATACTGTAATATTTAAATAGCATTTTAACTTTAAAAAATAGATCACAAGTCCTCTTTTCCTACCATGGATTCCAAGGTTGTCTTTTTCTTAAATAATTGAACTACAAATTTTCAACTTCTGTTTAAAACTTTGACTTTAAAAAGAAATGGACATGGTTATTTTCTTCTGAGACATTACTTTAAAACTCTCGTTACGTTCCTTAATTTAATTGAATTCACCAACAAAATATGTGGAATTCTTTTAATATAAAAATTGTTGTGAGGGGCGCCTGGGTGGCTTAGTCGGTTAAGCGTCCGACTTTCGCTTAGGTCATGATCTCGCGGTTCGTGGGTTCGAGCCCCGCGTCGGGCTCTGTGCTGACTGCCAGCTCAGTGCCTGGAGCCTGTTTCAGTCTGTGACTCCCTCTCTCTCTGACCCTCCCCTGCTCACGCCGTCTCTCTCTCTCTCTCTCTCCTAGAAATAAATAAAACATTTAAAAAAAAAAATTGTTGTGAGCTAGAAAACCAGTTACCAAGGCATAATAATGCTGATACCGGTAACAACTTTTCTGATCATTATCAAGTGGATAAATTATAATATTCTGTGAAAAACTCCGAGTCTCAGGAACATCTATTCTGAAATGCAAAGTCAGCATTCACTGTATTAAGATTAAGAAATTCATATTTGAAGGCATTTACAATTTTCTACCTTTTCTATGCAAGATGATGACAGATTTCCCCTCAATTCTCCCCTTTCATCATTAACCCTCACTTTTCCTCCAAAAAAAAATTCACAAACTAGTTATTTTCTTCTGCTTGAATGAGATTCTCATTGAAGTCACCTTGTAGTAGTTTTCTGACAACTTTATAATATCTTTTAATGCTTGTCATTGATAATAATAAATAATATATTAACATAAGTTTTGGTTTTGAGAAGAAATATGCTAATTACTATAGAAGCATGGAGGGACTGATCAGTTAAGAGGAGAAATCTGCTTAGTAAATATAAAATATCTCAAAATATATGTTTTTATTTACAGTCCTGATTATTTGATAGGGATGTATAAATAGAGCATGTCGTATTTCATGACCTGAAGAAATTGAAGGAATGTTCTATATAGAGTAAACCATCTCAAGCCACAAAATGTAAATTTTAACCATTCAGATTCTGATGTTTGCTATCATTGTTTTAATTGCTAGCGCCTACCTAAATTGTAGGAGTTTGTAAGTTTCATTTGTTTCTATGCCTCAAATTTAGATGGCTACTATAAACTAAAGCTAAACATGGATTTTCTATGACTAGGGATGACCGCTCTCAGCTCTAATCACAAAAGACCTATAACTCATGATGAATTACACAGTGAATAGCTAATATAAATAATATATTATATCTAGAGAAATATATATAATATATAAATACACACACACATGCACATAGAGAGAGAGAGAGAGTATGCAAGTAGGCAAGAGTAGGAGGGAGGGAGGGAGGGAAAGAGAGAGAGAGAGAGAGAGAGAGAGAGAGAGAGAGAGAATCTTAAGCAGGCTCCACGTCCAGCAAGAAGCCCAAAACAGGCCTCAATCTCAAGACTCTGGGATGGTTGTAACCTGAGTTGAAATCAAGAATCAGGCACTTAACCAACTAAGCCACCCAGGTACTCTGAGAGAAATATTTTTTACATTCACTGAGCAACACCTAAAACTAAGCCTTAATTACTCTAAGTTGCTAATCATAACATTAACTTTTATTTATTGCATGTACAAAGCACTAAGCTCTGTGCTAAATTCTAAACTCATTAATTACCTCTTAAATCCTCAAAACAAACAAAAAACCCAATAGTGATATTACTGTTCTATTACCTGAGTAGTTCTCAACTGTAGATGATTTCTGCCCTCATGAGACATCTCTCAATGTTTAAGGACTTTTCTGAGTATCAAAACTGGGACAGAGCCAGGGTCTGAGTTCTGGTATACAGTGGGTAGAAGTCAAGGATGCTAAAATTCACAGGACACTGTCACTCAAAACCACAACAACAAAAATCAAATCTAAATTGTCTATAGTGCTGAGTTAGAGAAACCTGATTCCACCCACAGCGGTTCAGTATAGTTCCAGATCACTGAAACAAAACCCAGACAGTCGTTACGTATAAAGAGAACACATGGCTAAAAATCAGAGATGATTTTTTTTAACTTTATTGAAGTATAAAGGTAGAACTGACATATAAATTTCAATGTACTTAGCGTACACAAGGTGATAGTTTGATATATATATCCAATATATCCAATGTGAAAGGATTCTCATAACTGAGTTATAGAACACATCTGTCACCTCACATATTTCCTTACTTTTTTGTGAGAAAGCTTAAGATCAACTCTCTTAGCAACTTTCATGTATCCTATACAGTATTATTATCTGTAGTCACTGTGCTTTACATTAGATCTTCAGACTGTAATAATCTTTTAGCTGAAAATTTGTACCATTTTATCAACCTCTCCTCATTTCTCTGTTTTCATAAATTAGACATTTTTTTTAGATTCACCCATAAGTGATACCTATCAATGTTTGTCTTTTTCTGGCCTATTTCACTTAGCATAATATCCTCCAGATTCATCTGTGTTGTACCAAATAGCAGTATTTCTTTAAGTCTAAAAGATACTCCACGGTGTACTTATATACCTGACATTCTCTTTATTTTTTGGCAGACACTTAGGTTGTTTCTATACCGGGGCTATTGTGAATAATGCTGCAATTAACACGGAAGTACAGATATATATTCAAAATAATGATTTCATTTCCTTTGGATATATACCCTATAGGAATATTGCTGGATCACATGCTAGTTCTATTTTAATATCTTCAGGAAACTGTATCCCATTTTCCACAATGGGTCTGCACTACCAATAGTGCACAAAAACAGTGACGACAGAGTTCCTTTCTCTCCACATCCTCTCCAGCACTTGGTATCTCTTCTCCTTTTGATCATAGACATCCTAAGGTGTGAGGTGATAATCTCACTGTGGTTTTGATTGGCCTTTCCCTGATAAGTAGTGATATTAGGCACTTTTTCATTTCCTCATTGGCTCTTTGTATGTCTTTTGAGAAAAATGTCTATTAAGGTTATTTGCCCTTTTTAAATTGGGTCATTTGGGTTTTTGATTTTCTTTTGCTTTGTTATGCTCTTAGCTGTAGGAGTTCCTTGTGGATTTTGGATATGAACTTATAATTGGATATGTGCCTTGCAAATATTTTCTCTCATTCTATAGGCTGCTTTTTCATTTTGTTTTTCAGTTCATTTGCTGTGCAGAAGCTTTTTAGTTAGATGTAATCTCACTTGTTTATCTTTGCTTTTGTTGTTTGTGCTTTTGGAGTCATATTAAAAAACACTGCCTAGACCAATGCCGAGGAGCTTGACTTCTATGTTTTCTTCTAAGAGTCTTATGATTTCAAGACTTATTTTCAAGCCTTTAATTTGTTTTGATTTTTGCAAGAGGGTAATGTAGGGGTCCACTTTCACTCTTTTACATGTAGACATGAAATCTTCTCAGCAACATTTTCTAAGAACCTATTATTTGCCTACTAGACATTATTGGCTCCACTGATGTATTTGCTTTATTATATGCTATGTTACTATTAAATACAATGCACATTTAATATTTAATTCTAAAATATTTATCACTTGAAACTTCCTATTACACAATTTCATGTGGGCTAGCAGTAATTAAGTTAATTATAATGCAGTATTCAAAACTGGTTTCACATAACTACTTAAGAAAACATGATGATTATTTGCTGTAAAGTGAATATGGGTAGACATTTTTCATGGGGGTTATGACACACTTGCAAGATATATAAACAGGCATATCTTTACCTACAAAAGTATTTCATTAGGGGTGCCTGGCTGGCTCAGTCTGTAGAGCATGCAACTCTTGATCTCGGGATTGCAAGTTTGAGCCCCAGGTTGGTTGTAGAGATTACTTAAAAATAAAATCTTCAAAAAGTGTATTCTATTAAATAAATATAACAATCATACAGTACTTATGGACATTAATCATCTGACCAAAATTTTTCTAGGTTTTTAGAGGTATATGAAGCACCAAGTTTAACACCTTTCTTGGAGGATGTATTCTATAATTAAATAGAAACAGAGCACCAAGGACAATGGCCACAAGTGTAAATGTAGTACATACATACATTTAAGGATTATAAGTGTTAGCATTAGCAATAATTAAGTGGAAGCATTCCACAAGCATTTACTCAAAATCAACCATATCCTAGTCTCACATGACACTTTGCTTTTGTCTTCAAGGGCATCAAAGAGGGCATAGATGATTGGGGAAAACAGACTTGCAATTAAACATGTGATTTTTATGAATGCTAGGATAAAAATCTCTAAAGTATTTAGCAGAATAAACAGTAAGGGACTCTTTAAACAACTAGATTGAAGGTATAAAGACTACAACCTTGTGATATTGGACAGTGTGTCCAATTTATATGTGAAGACCTCAGTCTTAGATCTTGAGAGTGAAATTTTGAGCATCACCCATTAAAATATATTCATTTACAGTTGTGATACTATTTACATTGTTCTGAAATCATGTTTAGAAATAAAAATGAGTACTGTTGTTTGTTAATGTACCAAATTTCTAATCAGAAACAATTTTTACTATTACCCCTAAAAGAAAATAATTGTCACATTAAAATAATTAAGCATTTAAGTCAAAAACCTAAAGACATAATAAGCAAAAGCAATTACTATATGATCTTAAAATCACATTTTAAGCTCATACATACACGCATGTAATTATAATTTATTCCATGTTTACTTACTCACATAACCCCAATAAATCCTGGTATAATTATTTCATAATATTAGGAATTCAAGAGACATTTTTTAAATAATCCAATTAAAAAATGGGCAGCAGATATGAACAGATTTTCCAAAGAAGATATCCAGATGGCCAACAGACATATGAAAAGATGCTCAACATCACTCATCATCAAGGAAATGCAAATAAAAACTATAATGAAATATCACCTTACACCTGTCAGAATGGCTAATATCAAAAACTCAAGACACAAATGTTAGTGAGGATGTGGAGAAAAAGCAATCCTCATGCACTCTTGGTGGGAATGCAAACCGGTGGAGCCACTGTGGAAGAGTATGGGAGTTCCTCAAAAAGTAAAAACAGAACTACCCTATGATCTAGTAACTGCATTTCTGGGTATTAACCAAAGAATATGAAAACACTAATTTGAAAAATACACATTCCTCTATGTTTATAGTAGCATTACTTACAATAGCCAAATTATCGAAGGAGCTTAAGTATCCATCGATAAATGAGTGGACAAAGAGGAGGTGGTATATATATATACAATGGAATATTAACAAGCCATAAAAAATAAATTTTTCCATTTACGATGGTATGAATGGAGCTAGAGAGTATAATGCTAAAGAAAATAAGTCAGAGAAGCAAATATCACAATCTCACTCATGTGAAATTTAAGAAATGAAACAAATGAGGAAAGGGAAATAATAAGAAAGAAACAAAGCAAGAAATAGACTCTTAATTAGAGAGAACAAACTGAGGGTTGCCAGAGGGGAAGTAGGTGTGGAGATGGAGGAAACAGGGAATGGGTATTAAGGAGTGCACTTGTGATGAGCACCGGATGTTATATGAGTGTCGAATTGTACACCTGAAACTAACAGAACACTGTATGTGAACTATACTGGAATTTAAAAATATTTAGTTTAATGTTTACAACTTACCTAAATAGGTAGAGTGAATTGATTTAAAAATTGAGGGTTTTAGACATGAAGAATATAAATTAGAGCATAATCCTGACTTTGAGACATATATTTAATTTTAGATTCATTTTTAATAAGAAATTAAAATGAGAATGAGGAGTTAAATTATGCATGAAAGCATCCTAGATACATTCTTAGACAAAGAAGTTCTAACAGTAGGTAACCATGAAATATCCAGAAGCATAAATAATAGTGGTACAGGATGACCTGAGCTGAGTGAAAGGAAAATACCAGTTTACTAGGTCAATCTCAAGAGATCTCAGCATGGATCTTCTGGGGCTAGAGATTTCCTCATTTCCATAAAAGTCCTCAAGAAAAAAAAAATATTACCTTACCACTATTTAATTAATAAGAGTAGAGCTTAAACCCCTCCCTCCCTCATTTCTGCCAGATTTCTGGCAAAGGAAAGTATAGGCACTTTGTCCCTTACTTCTTTGCATAAATGTGACCTGCCTGTGAGTCACCATTTACTGGAAGCTGTGAAAATTATGTATTAAAATAATGTGCAACTGTATTTCAACTGAAGTAATGCTATCTTTTGACTCTTGCAGGCCTCTTTGTAAAATGTCACATTAGAATTACTATCTGTCTCCTTAGTTTATGTGGTTGTGCAGGAAGCTTAATGACTCTCAGATTATAAAGGCCTTAAAAATTCATAATAATAAACTGAACAGTTTCTTAATAAGTAGGATATCTTTTTAACCCTCTACCTTGCCATAAAATAAAGATGGAAAATGTGTGCTTTAAATAAAAACAAAAATAGTCCTTTTTATCATAAATATAAAGTGGCTCTAATAGAAAATTGGCCCCTTTCTCTAAGCACCATGAGAAAAAAAATGGTTTGAAATCACTCGTTTCAAAATAAAAAAATAACAAAAGATATTTTCTAGCCAATATTTTTTTGGTACTATTTGGCATCTGTTGAAATTTATCAATGGATCAATTAAGATATTTATAAAAAGTTATTTGGAAACTATTTTATCTTGGAGTGTTCTCAAAACTTACTTATGAAAGTATTATTAAGGACATGCCTTATATAGATTTGTGTGTTTTTTAACTTAACTGTCTTTTTTCAGTTTTATTTATTATTTTCTCCACATTATCCTTATTTTTATTATGCTATCACTTTCTATTCTATATTGTTGCCAATTACAGAAAATCTTTTGTAAATGAATCAGAGGACAAAGGAGGCAAAGAAGGAAGGGAAGAATGGAGGAAAAGAGGGAGATATGAAAGAAATGCAGTGTAAATGAGACCTAATGGCCAGAAAACACACTTTCTAGACCATCACGAACACTGTTAAATTGTGAAGACAGGATCAGTAGGTGTGTAAACCACCTGCTGGCCATCCTTTCCTTTTATGGCAGTTAAGAGAGATTTAACAGGGGCGCCTGGGTGGCTTAGTCGGTTAAGCGTCCGACTTTCGCTTAGGTCATGATCTCGCGGTTCGTGGGTTCGAGCCCCGCGTCGGGCTCTGTGCTGACTGCCAGCACAGAGCCTGGAGCCTGTTTCAGAGTCTGTGTCTCCCCCTCTCTCTGACCCTCCCCTGCTTACGCTGTCTCTCTCTCTCTCTTTCCTGGAAATAAATAAAAATATTAAAAAAAAAAAAAAAAAAAGAGAGATTTAACAGAGACTGACAGCAACTGTTGAAAGATCACAATGCCTGTGCTGTGGGGCTTTTAAGTCGCAGGATTAGGAAAATCTCTAACATAACCAGGACCAAGTAATAACAGCAACAACATATGGCGGTATCTTGATTCCAGGACTACCTTGCCAGCTCAGTATTTATTATATGTACAGAGAGCTCTAGCCTCTTCCCTGATCTGATCGTCTTTCTGAAAACAGGTTTTGGGTTTTGTTTTGTTTTGGTCTTGACTGGCTACTTAAATGACTTCTCAAAATTATTTAACATGGTAAAACCCTCCTCCTGTCTTGAAATACATTTTGTTCTAGATATATCGAGATGATTTTTACTGCCAGTAACATACGCCAAATTAACAGTGGATTAAATAATTTATTTAGACAGATAATAAGATAAGCTCTGAAGAGCTTTGGAGTTTCTTACACTGATTCAATGATCAAGTAACTGGTGCTTTCCATATTTCAACCCTTCTGACCTCCATGTGTTCTAACATCTGCATCCACTTTTGTAAGCAGTTTTTGCTCCCATAACAACATCCAAAGACACAAAAAGCAACCCTCTCGTCTTATCTCCCATTCAACTGTGTCCCAAAGAAAAAAATGGTACAGTTTATATTACTTGAAAAGGGCAAAATTTATTATTTTGTGAAGACTGATTCACAAAGCTCAATCTATAAGCCATGAGAATTGTCTTAACCTTTCTAGCTTCAGTCCTAAATATTAAGGAAAATAATATCATGGCCCTTCTATACTCTAAAATTACAAGTGATAGAGCACCACCCAAAAGACAGAAGTCCTGATAAATCATAGTACATCTGCAATATTCAAAAAATAAGAAACCAAGTATTAAAATGTGTCTAATAAGAAAACATCTGGAAGGTAAACATTTGAAATGTAAGTCCATTTGTAGACTAACAAGTGGTCCACTTATGTGAAAGAAGGATCTGCTAAACTTTTAGTGCCTCTCCTGGAAAAAGTATGTAAATTTTTTTCAAAATTTAGGAATTTGAAACAGTGGTCACCTTACTTGCCTCAAAGTCCCCTAGTACCCTTTATTGGCCACGTGTTCCTTCCATCTCCTATATAGTTAGCATGTAAACTCATATGCTTAACTTGAATTCCAATAGAAATAAATGACTTTTGTTCTTTATAATGCAAAGCTCTGAGCCATGGCTTAATTTTTTTTAACATTTACTCATTTTTCAGAGACAGAGAGAGACAGAGTGCAAGCAGGAGAGGGGAAGAGAGAGAGGAAGACACAGAAGCATAGGCAGGCTCCAAGCTCTGAGCTGTCAGCTCAGAACCCGACACAAGGCTCGAACTCATGGACCACGAGATCATGACCTGAGCCGAAGTTGGAGGCTTAACCGACTGAGTCACCGAGTTGCCCGGGGCCTTGGCTAAATCAGAGAAAAAAGAAGTAACTAGAACCTCCAGAGCCAGACAAAATCAAGTCCAATACTTATACAATCAAACTTTGCCTATTTTGAACAGACCTAACTTATAACTTAGCTTTATTTCTCTTCTAGTATTATATTCTGATTGCTCATCATCATGCATGATCCATTAGTCATGCATATGTTCTTGCTATTAGTTTACATCAGTGATGTACCATAGTTTAGGAGTCTCAGACGAGTTCTCCCCAGGCTCTAGAATAGCAATGGATCACAGAAGGATGTAACAATACATATTATTTAGCAATTCAGTCACTTTCCCCTATGGTAGGAGCTGGCTGTTTAAGAAATGCAGCTGCTTTTTGAAGTTTTAAGTTCCTGGGTAAGTCTGCCTCACAGATCCTTATGCACGTTTGCCAAGCTACAGCAGATGTCAGCCAGGCCCCATGAGAAGAAGATCTGGGTAGTTTCCTCAGTGTCTGAATTGCCAGCCAGCTGTATGCTATGGCTATGGCCACCCCTGTCACTCCACTGGTGGAAAAGTGTACAGAGCCACTCCATACATATGCAATACTTCGTTCCTAGGGAGGAACTTGGATGCCAACTCCTCTGTAGTCTGCTCCCTCGTGAACTCCGCTGGAACAGGACTTGAATACCCCTTTGCTCTTCTAGCTTAAGGCGTAAAGCTTAAAACCAGTTTTCGAAAACAGTCAGTTCTGATATTTACCATGGCTTCACTCAAATTTTAATTTGAGTTTCCAGATAAACAAGAGATACTTACAGAACAAAGAAGGTAAGAAGACAAGGGTTTCTGGGCTTCTACTTAAGAGGGGAGAGTTCCTTGGCTGTGTTATCTCACCAGTTGTGGAAGGAAACTATTCCAAAAAATAATTTTAAAAATATGTTATCTTGGAATGCAAAGGAGTAAAGAAAAAGATGGAGGAGAAATCATTAGAAGAGAGAGATAAGGAAGAGAGGTGGCCATTCTATGTTGAATATAAACCAGTTTTCTCTTAACTAAAAATAAAACTTCACTTTTGTGGACCATGGAAGTATTGTTTCTTTGACTTTTAACGGGACTCATTTTCATAGCAATTACTTAAAACAAGGTGGGGGTGAGGAAGGGTGGCAGGTTCAGTTGGTAGAGCATGTGACTCTCCATTTCAGGGTTATATGTTGAAGCCCCATGTTGGAAGTACAGACGACTTTAAAAAAAAGTTTCAAAAAAGGTACTCCTTTATCTTAGGGATTTAGAAAATCAGGGCTGAGATGGAAGAAGTAGTCATGGTAAGTTGGACTTGAATTCTTTCTAGAGGTTATATTAGACAATATTAACAATTATTACTAATGATGATCTATTTTAATGTCACTTATTTTCTAGCAAAGTCATGACCTCCAGGAATAGTGGTCAATATATTAAGACTTAGTTAATTAAGAAATAAGATTTCTTTCTGCCCTACCTATATTTCTATATAATAAATTAGGTATCACGTTCCATCTACAGGTAATGCTTCAAATTATAAGCATAGTATCTACTAAAGATTGAGTATCTGTGCCTCCCACCCCCAAAATGGATATTCTGAAGTCCTAACACTTAGTGAAATGGTATCAGGAGATGAGGCCTTTGTAGGTGATGAGGTCATGAGGGTAAATCTTTCATGAATCAGACTAGTACCCTTATAATGAAGACTCGAGAGCTCTCCTGTTCCTTCTGGTACGTGAGGACACATGAGAAGATGGCCATCTATGAACTAGAAAGTGAGCCTTCACCAGACACTGAATCTACTGGTACTTTGATCTTACTTCCCTGGCTCTATAAATTCTTCCCTGTGCAGAATAAATATTTGTTGTTTAACTCAGCCTTTGGTTTCTTGTTATAGCAGCCCAAATAGACTAAGACAAGACCCTATCTCAGGGGAAAAACAGCCTTGCAAATCTATCAGGGAAATAATTATAATGTATTAGATTTTTTTTCTGTGTCCATTCTTCAGTCTATAATCCAAATATAACTTCATTCTTCTTCATTTTTTAAAAATATATTTCATCAACTGAAACTCTGTTCAATAATTATATTTCAGGCTCATTCCTTTATGAAAATTTAATATGAAAACAAAACCTGGTACAAAGCATGAGGGTTTTTTTCCCCTGTAACAGTGATTTTTTACTTTATTTTCTTTTTTACTGTTGCCTCCTATAGAGCTGTTGAGACCATGTTTTCCTAATATTTCCATGAAATTTTAATATAGGTATACTGACTATATCTGTATGTACTGCATATATATTTATGTTGTATTCATAAAAAGAATAGTAGAAAGATTACACCAATTCAATGCAGAGTTAAGAGTAACTAGAATAATATTAAGAATCACATTTTCAAATTTTCAAGTAACATTAGAAAGGTGGTAATATTGAACTTTATAATGCATTGTGGAGTGATAGTTCTTTGTAAACCTTATGCTAATGTATTGTAGAAATACATAATAGTATAATCAAGTTTTAAAAATCATCCAAAATAATTTTCCCAAGAAAAATAAAAACAAAATAATACTTCTCTGAAAATTATTTTTAATGCACTTAAGTTTTAACTTGCTTAAAATGAGAAAATAATGTATCTCTCAAATAACTGTAAGATATAATTTTTTTTTTTTTTTTTAACAGAGCAGCCAGTAGTACAGCCAATAGTAGCGCATATGCATGTGCAGACCATCACTGGTCTGTAATCTTGTATAACTACAGCCATGTGTTTGTACTAATGCATCTTTCATAACTCATTGTCAAAGCTGCTTGTGTCAAATCTGAGAAAACCAAACAAGAATGATTAAATATTAAGGAATATAATTTTGTTGGTGGAGTTAAGCTTTAGAGGCCATAACCACACATAAGGTTTTTTTTTTTTTTCACTTCTTCCCCAGAATTTATTTTCATCCCTTTTGGAGTTATACCACCCCAGTGAATTCGTACCCTTGAATTATGGATTTTTAAAGCTCTACAAATTATCTATTTCCTCACTTGTCTGAAAATGGGAATTATGCCATAAAATATTTGTTCTCTTGTTTATAAAAAACAGAAATTAAAACTTTCTGATAATGAGATACTATCTGCTATAAAGATGATTAGTCTACTCTTGCATATTGGTCTACTGTATATTTCATTATTTTCCCAGTGAAAACTGATCATTTAACAAAACGAATTAACTAGCATATTGTTAGTAATTTAACATATTTGTTAAGAAGGTAATTTTTGTCAATAAGTTAATTTCTCAACTTCTCTGTTACAGCTCAGTATTAAATAATTGCATCTCTCTTCAATTAAAGAACTGCTTGAAACTTGATTCTAGAAAAGAGGATGCAATTCAGAGCAAGAGCAGCATATGCTCCTGAATGCCAGAACAGCAATTCTCCATTTGTAAATAAATAAACATTAAAAAAAATAATAGCTGTCTTCCTCTGAAGCCTGTTAACATAAGGTTTATTAACTTCATGTATTTCCAATCCTTCCAGAAAGAGAGGAAGCTCCTGCATGTTAAACAATAGGGAAGACATTGTGTGTGTGTGTGTGTGTGTGTGTGTGTGTGTGTGTATTGTTGCTTATAAAATCAAAGCAGATGATAACACTATTAGGAATAAATGAAAAATAAATGATATTAAGGGTGAAAATAATTACCCGTCATGCAATGAGAATATTATAACCTTCCCAACATACTATTTGGAATTTTCTTCCCTGCATCTACATAAATCATTGAGGGTTTACCTTAATTGATAGCAAATGTGACCTTCAGAGCTGGTTTGTTTGGTTTCTGTTTTTATATTTCTTTTTTAAGAAATGTAAAGAAAATACTGTGTAATATTTCTGAAAATGATAGGGTCGAGCACTTGCAGTTCAGAAAGCAATTCCTCAGGCTCTCTAGGGACTGTCAGTTGGGTGAAAGGACAGCATGACACAGGGTCATACAGTGTCTTTTGCATTTTAACCTCCCTGTGGGCTAAATTTAGCAAACAAAGAAGTATTCTCTTGGCTAATATGCTACTTAATAAAGTTTCCCAGAGTTAGATTAAAACCTTTCAGCATAGTTTTGGTATCAGACACATAATGTGAATGTAAAGACACTTCTCTATACTTTGTCATTTATCTGTGATGTCAACACCTACTTATTAGACACTGTAGGTAACACCCTAAAATAAGGCTTACATGTGAAAGTGTAGACGGACAAGTGGGTTAACAAATACAACATAGTTTAAAATGTGCTGAAATATTGCCATGATTGAGATTATGAGAGTACCTCTAAGAATAGGAAGTAGAAGGGATTACCCAGGAACATTTCCAAGAGAGGGTGAAGTTTTTAATAACATGGAGGAATAACATAGTTGGTTAATAAGGAAAGGGGTATTAAAATGGGACAAAGCATCTACAATTCCATTACATGAATAAGAAGCTATGAGCATTTCAGGGCAATTAGCATGTAGAGTGTAAGTGGGAAGAATGGTATAATTTGAGAGGATAGAATTAACAGTAAACAAATCATGAATAATCTAGTGACAAGACTAAAGCATATGATGATTCACAAGAAAACTATGAGGCCTAATTAAAATATTGTAAAAAGTGAAGGAGCAATTTGCATTTTAGTTAGTTTGGAGCCTGTGAAGAAGAGATGCATGACAAGACAAAGTTGAGGTAGTGAGGCTTCTTTCAAATGGATGTTTTCGTTTCTGGTAATGGCAAATTGATTTGTTTGGATTTATGTTCTCACAGATAACTATGGGATTTGGGATAAATGACAGATAAATACACAGATAAAAACAAATATTTGAAGGCACTATGGAGTGATAAAAATAAGGCAGGGACTGGAAAAGAGTACTAAAAGGTGTCCATTTGGACCACTGTAATAAAAGTACCACAGACTGGGTGGCTTATAAACAACAGAAATTTGTTTCATAAAGTCTCTCTGTCTGCACATGGCGGGAGAGGTTAGGTAGCTCTCTTCTATAAGGCTTCTGATCTCATCAACTCCCCCAAGCCCACCTCTAAATACCAGCATATTGGGGATTAGGTTTTAATATAGGAATTTGAGGTTAGGGGTACAGCAAAACCATTCATTCTATAGCAAAAGGTTAGTCCTGGAAGAACAGAACTACAATGAGTGAGATTTGCCAAACTGGCAATCTCAAACTTGCCTCTCAAACTTTTTGATTTAGGTCATTTCTCAACCTACAAATCTTGCTGGAGTGGGTGGCAAGCTGCAGTCTTACTGCCTTGAGGGATCAGAGGCATTTATCAGAACAAGCAGAGCAAGTCAAAGTTAGAGAAGAAATGGAAGAAAGTCACATCTCTGGGAAACCTAAAGATATGCATATAAGCATCACCAAATATTTGGCTTGATTACTAAACTATGCACATGCAGGGAAGTGTGAAAGGGACTATTAAAAGAACAAAAGCAGAAAGCTAAAATCACTGAGTGGATTTTAGCAGCTAGCCATCCAAGGGAGGCATGGTCTGTGATTTCAGACCAGGTACTTATCTGCTAGAAAAGCAATAAATATTATTCAGAAGAATATCATAGAATTCAGAATCTGTACAATCTAACACCCATAGTATTCAATATATAATTACAAATTTACCAATACTGTAAAGACACAGAACAATGTATTCATAATTGAGAGAAAACCTATCATAAGAGAATGAACCCAAGAACCAAGCTGTTGGAATTAGCAGAAAAGAACTATAAAAATAAAATCCACTTGATGTGCCAATTTGATGATGGCCGATGATGGAGTCATTAGACTCGAAAACAAAAATCATTAGAAATAATTTGATGTAAAATCAGAGAGACAAAAAGATTCATGAAAAATATCAAGACCCTCAGTGTCATGTGGGAAAATATCAAGCCATCAAACATTGATGTAACTGGAGTCCCAGGAAGAAAAGAGAGAGTAAATGGAAAGTATAAAATATTTTCATAATCAGTAGTGGAAAACATCCTGAAATCATAAAAACCTTAATCTTAGAGACTCAGCAAAATTCAATGAGGTGAATCTCCCAAAGAGAGATAAATACAGATGAAATCCACCGAGGCAAATCAAAATCATGCTGCCAAAATCTAAACATGGAGACAAAACCTTGAAAGTATTCAAGGAACATTAGCGTATTACATTCAGGAAAACTAAAATATATTTGACGTCTGACAACTCATCAGAAAGGAGGCGAGAAGGTAATGAAATTACATTTTTAAATCCAGAGAGAAATATGAACATATGCCAAAGCAAAATTCCATATCTGGCTAAACAATCCTTTAAAATTAAAAATTAGAATTTTGCTACAGGGCATGATGGGCAAATGGGGACCAGATTTGCCCCTCCGGATATAAACAACAAAAACAAAACTAATGGAATAAAAATAAACAATCAAAAACAATTTCTAGGAATTAGAAACAGACACAAAAAATAAACAAAAAAACAACCGTGTCCTCTAAGAAAGGAGAACAAAAGAGGTAATCCCTACACTGTACTATATTACCAACAAGAGTCCTCAGGCTGTTTCACAGACCAGGAAGACCAAAGAAATCCCAGAAGTCCCCCTGAGTTGAAATAACAGAGCTGAATTCTCTTAGCGGCCACAGTAGCTAAAACATATAGGTAAGAAAAGTGGAGAATTGGAAGCTACTCTAAAAGAAGATAATGCACAAGAGAAAGCTCAGAAAACCTGCAAATAATTTTCCTAAAAATGTTCAGCTGAGTACCTATGACTGCATACATGTGAGAAATTAACCCAAAGTAAGAGTAGGGGGTGGGGGGCAAAAACAAAAACAAAACACCAGAATGAAACAAAAGAAAAATATCTTTGCTGCTTATACAGCGTTAGTGAATTTCATACTCTCATCAGCAACTTGGAAAAAAATCTTATATAATTTAGAGAATCAGGTCAAATCAATAGAAGGATATCATTTCAGTAATTAGGGAAAAAACAGCCCTAAGCTACAGACTGCTCAAGTCTTGGGTGACAAAACTTTTAAGTGTTATAACAATTGTCAAAACAATCAAATTCTTTCTCAGTAAATTATCGAAGATAAACTACCAGAGTATTGAAAATATTATAAAAAATCCAGTCTATAGAATACAACACAAAAAATTTGATTTCCAATAAAATATTTATAAGGTATTGAAAGAAACAGGAAAAACCCATCATAAAGAAAAATCCACGTAAACAGACCTAGGTTAGTGAACAAGTTAATTAAAATATTATTTATAACTACATTTATACATTCAAGAAGGTAGAGGAAATCATAAGCCTATTTAGTAGATATGTAATATATAGATGGATAGACAGATAATATTCAATTCTAAAAGCAAAATATACAGTCTCCTAGGATAAAATACACAGTAGATAAGATTAATAGCAAATAAGATAAGACAGAGAAGATATCAGTAATCTTGATGCATAGGTAGAAGCTACCTACATGAATCAGAGAGGAAAAGAAAAGGAGAGAGTGTGTTGGAAAAAAAAAAGAAACAGCATCAACAAGTTGTAGATCAACATCAAGTAGCCAAATACATTCATATAATTAGCATCTCAACAGGAAAACAGAAAGGAGAAAAGAAATAATTGAAAAAATAATGACCAAAATATTAAATATAAAAATTTGATAAAAATTTCAACCCATTAATTCAGGAAGTTCAATGAACCCCAAACAGAATCAATAAGTAAACAATACCAAGGACATCATAATCAAATTGCTCAAAACCCACTGTAAAGAGAAAACCATAAAAATAGGAAATTAAAGGGATTTGTACAGAGGAAAATAAATAAAAATTATGACAGATTTCTTATTGGTGCCAACAGAAATGAGAGGAGACTGAAGCAATGTATTTAAAATACTGGAAAGACAGGGGCTTGGGTGGCTCAGTCAGGTAAGTGCCCAAGTTCAGCTCAGGTCTTGATCTCATAGTTCATGGGTTCAAGCCCTATATGGGCTCTGTGTTGACAGAGCCTGGAGCTGTCTTCAGATTTTGTGTCTCTCTGTCTCTGCCTCACCCCTGCTCAGGCTCTCTCTCTCAAAAATAAATATTTAAAAAATCAAATTAATTAATTAATTAAAATAAGAAAAGAAAAAAACACAAAGAAAAAAGCTTTCAGCTAGAATTTATACCCAGCAAGCATATATTTTAAGCACAAAGATAGATACTATCATATATACAAAAGCTGAAAAAGTCACCAGCAAAATACATCTACTAAAAAGACATTAAAGGAAAGCTTTGAAACAGAAGAAAAATGATACTAGATTGAAATCTGGATCTTTATAAAGAAATGAAGATAAATAAAGATCTTATACTTTTAAAAACTTATAAATGATAATTGATTTTTTAGGCACAAATAGTAAAAAACCTAGTGCTGGGTTTATAAGACGTAAGAATAAAATACATGTAGGGTACCTGGGTGGCTTGGTAGGTTAAGTGTCTGACTCTTGTTTTCTACTCAAGTCATGATCCCATGGTTCATGGGTTCAAGCCCTGTGTCAGGCTCTGCAGTGATAATGTGGAGCCTGCTCAGGATTCTCTCTCTGCTCTTCCTTTGCTCATGCACACTCTCCCTCTCTCTCAAAATAAATAAACAAGTCTTTAAAATAAAAATTAAAAAATAAATAAAGTAAAATGAAATAAAATAAAATACATGAGAAATACTAACATAACATAAAGACTGTTGTTGGGGAAATTAATTATGTCACTGTAAAATTTTTATATGCTAAATAAAATATTATAAAGTTACCTGAAGATAGACTGTGAGGCATTAAAACTGCATACTAGAAACCCTAAAACAATTACAAAAACAAACAAAACAAAGAGCTATAGTAAATAAGCCCACACAGAATGAAAAATAACAATTTTACTAAGTTAACCTAATTAATAAATTAATTTTAACAATAAAATTAGAAATAAAAGGTCTCAATTCAAATGAAAGCAGGAAAAGGGGGAAGGAAGAAAAAAAACAGCCACAACAAAAATCACATTAAATTAAATTTAAATTTATATAGAAAAACACTCCAATTGAAAGGCAGAAATTTTAAGATTAGGTGAAAGAAAGAAGAATCACAAATATTGTGTCTATGAAAACATATACTATAAATAAAAATACCCAAATATCTAGAAGTAAAAAGATAGGAAATGATGCATTATGATAACACTAATTGAAATAAAGGTGGGAAATGACTATTAACAACAGAGTATATGTCAGAGCAAAGAATATTTCCAGGGATAAAAATCATTTCATAATGATAAAAGGATTAATTCAGCATGAGAACACAATTCTAAATATTTATGTAACTAATAAGAGAACTTCAAAACACATTAAATAAATTAAATTCCAAGAAGAAATTGAAAAATCCATAATTACAGCTAGAGATTTCAAAACCGTTCTCCAAACAATTGTTAGAGCATAGAGAAAACCAGTATGGATATAGAAAATTTGAATAATCAACCAGCTAATTGACTTCTCTCTACAGAACACTAATTCCAACAACAGAATAGACTATAAGCACATGCACCAAGTGAATCATATTATGTTCCTAATTTCTGAATATACTTAAAATGTCGAATTAAGGGGCACCTGGGTGGCTCAGTCAGTTAAGCGTCTGACTTCGGCTCAGGTCATGATCTCACAGTTAGTGGGTTTGAGCCTCGCGTCGGGCTCTGTGCTGACAGCAAGCTCAGAGCCTGGAGCCTATTTTAGATTCTGTTTCTCACTCTCTCTCTGACCATCCCCTGCTCACACTGTCTCTCTCTCTCTCTCTCTCTCTCTCTCTCTCTCAGAAATAAATAAAACTTAAAAAAAGAAAAAAATGTCAAATTATATATGATATGTCCCTTGACCAGACAGGGCTTACTTGAAATTAAAAATAGAACTCTAAAAAATTCTAAATATTTGGAAAATTATATATATTTACATTCTCACTAGCAATGTATGAGACTTCTGATTGTTCTAAGGATTCACTAACATTTGATGTTATGTGTATTTTTAATTTTTGTAATTCTAGAAAATGTATAGTAGTATAAGATTATTGTTTGGATTTTCATTTCCCTAGTGATTAATGCTTTTAAGCACTTTTCTGTATCTTTCTTTATTTGTCATTCATGTATAATTTGTAAGTGCCTATTCAAGTCTTGGATCATTTTTCATTTTCTAGCTTTTTCTTAAACTTTTTTATCTTTCTGTTATTGTCTCAAAAGATGTGGAAGTATATATATTTATACTATATACACATATATATACACAATTTATATATAATAACCCTTACATTAAAGATAAAATCAAAAGGGAAAACTAAAAAGTGTTTTCACCTAATTATGAAGAAAACACATTTTTAAATATGTGAATGAAAGTGAAGCATTAAACAAAATTTGTATCCTTGGTGCGCCTTGAGTGGCTCACTTGGTTAAGCGACAGACTCTTGAATTCTGTTCTCACGGACATGACAGACCTCACACAGAGTGTGGATCCTACTTGGGATTCTCTCTCTCCCCCTCTCTCTCTGTCCCTCACCTACTTAGGTGTGCACTTGCTCTATCCCTCTCAAAAAAAAAAAAAAAAATAAGTAAACTTAAAAAAATTCATTCTTGAATAAAGGCTTAATAAAGTTTATCTAATGTTTCTATCTTAAAATTCTGGAAAGGAGCAACAAATAAAATCCAAAGTTATTACTATGAAATAAATAGATACATTTTTAAAAAAGGAAACAGAAAATAATTATTTTATCAAAAAAGCTATTAAACAAAGGATGCCATGGGTAGGGAGGTAATTACCCAAGAGAAATGAAAATTTACTCATTTTATTCATAATAGCCAATACCAGAAATGACCAGATGGTCTACCTATAGGAGAATAAATATGTAAACTCTGGCATAGTCACACAATGGTATATACTCAGGGATTAAAGAAAAAAAAAATACCTCTACATGAAATAACACAGGCAGTTTTTACACATATTATGCTGAACACCGAAAAGGTAAAATTTAAAAAAGCAGGCACAACGGGCATCTGGGTGGCTCAGTTGGTTAAGTGTCTGACTTCGGCTCAGGTCATGATTTCACGGTTTGTGGGTTCGAGCCCCACATCGGGCTCTGTGCTGACAGCCAGCTCAGAGCCTGGAGCCTGTTTTCAGATTCTGTGTCTCCCTCTCTCTCTGACCCTCCCCTATTCATGCTGTCTCTCTCTCTCTCCCTCTCAGAAATAAATAAAACATGAAACATTTTTTAAAATAAAAAGCAGGCACAAAGCATACAGGATTCCATTTAAATAAATTTCTAGAGCAGGCGAAGATGATGGATAAATGAATGGATATATGCATACATACTTATATACATGTTTATATATGTACTTATATATGTACATACAGACAGACACACACACACATATGCATGTTACTATCGCCTCTGAAAGGTGAAGGAAATTACATGATGAGATTTTCTGGCTTGATAACTTCACATGAGGTAAAAAAAAAAAAGTTTATTCATTAATCAAAGTTATAAATTTAAGATTTGTGCATTTCAAGTCACAGAATATTAACAGTAATAAATCTAGATGGTGAACCCTAGTGACTGTTGACTCAATGAAAAGGAATAGATAAGAAGTAAGAATGAATAAGGAGGTGGTGTTTTGAGTACTTAAAAGTTTGGTGCTTGAATGTATGAGTAGATAATTATATCTTTTCCAAGAATAAAATTAGAAATGACAGGAGCCTTATCACTGTATAATAAGAAAAACCTTGTCTGAGACATAACGAACTTAAAGTTCCTCTTGAATATCTAGGTAGAAGTGCCCAGTGAACTTTGATTATACAACTTACTGGAACTCTAAACTTAGATGCTCCATTTTAGAGCAACACACACATTCTGAGTATATAATTCTGATGAGTCAGTAAGGAAGTGCATACTTTTTAGTTTAAAGTAAGGCTTTAATTGTAAATATATTGATGTTCATCAAATCAGCTTAACACTAACTTATCCACATGGGCAGAACTGCTAATACTACTTGCTGGTTGTAAAAAGCTCAAAGAATAGAACTACTTAGTATACACTAAGAGAAGAAAAGTTAGTTTCAATTAAAAGTTGACTCCTTTAAAATTATGATTTAAAACTAAACAGCTGAATTTTAAAATAACACTGCCCGAGGCAAAATTTAGGTGAGCATAATATATTTATGAATTCAGATTCATGTCATTAGTATGTAAGAAATCCGATTCTGGATTATTTTAAAATCCATCATTTGTATTACACTGCTTGGACCTAGTTTTGTATTTATAATCTCATTGTGGAATTTTATGAAAACCTTTAAACACTGTATTTTCACATGTAGAAATGTCAATTCCATTGTACTTGATATACTTTTTGTTGTATTAGTAACACACTGGAAATGCAGCTCTGTGTTTGGCTGATGCTTTACAATGAATTTACATTTTAATTTCAATCCCCATAGACTCAAAATAAATATTCAATAAATCCATTTTATCTGTCTCTGGGCAAAAGTGCTTTGCAAAATCAGGAATTCCTTGTCAAATGTTGATGTAAGCCAAGGGCTTTTGTTATTTTACATGCCTCCAAGGAATACTACCTACAGGCTAACCTAAGAAATGATAAACGCTGCATAGCACCCAACAGAAGTGACATAATATTCAAGAACGTGCTGTAAATTGACAAATAAAATAACAACATGCACAAACACAGGGCAAAGAAAAAATTTACCGGGGAATAAACTATTTTAAAAATTTCACAGTCCATAATTCCTTACAGACTGTCAAGAAACAGGACAGAGAAGACAGCATTGGAAAAATAATAATTATTTGTCTATGGCTTTCTAGATGGTTTAGGAAAAGCTCTCAAGCAACATAATGCTTCACATACACAATAACAAGTGGATCTGTATATTTTTCAAAGAATGCTAAGCAAATTATAAAATCTGCAGAAAGACTCAGAATGTAGTATCTGTAATCTTTATATTATTTACAAAAAAAGAAGAGAGGGGTAAATCAGAATTTTTAAGAAACCAAGGCCATTGATAAACTGCAGCATAAAAAAAAATTCCATTATTTTGAAAAATTTAAGATGTTATTAGAAGAAAGTAGAGAATATAAATGAAAAAGGACAAAAAATCAGTACAGTCATTGTCAATGGTGCTGAAAAAAAAGGATTCAGAATAATCCTTAACACCTAAGAAAATAAACTACTTCCTGCCAGAAATCTAAAAACACTCTCTCCTCCCAGGTAGAATTTGTGTGAACAGCTTATAAAACAAGACTGCTGAGTCCAAGGTAAACGTGGATATGAAAAAAGCCATATTGCTGATAGTCCTGAAAGAACAAATTACCTCTGAAACAGGAAATTCTTTTTCAGTCAAATGGGATTTTTAAAAACTTTTTCTTCTTCTTCACAAGGAAGGAAAAGAGAGAGAGAGAAAGAAAGAGAGAGAGAGAATCCCTGAACAACCAAACCATATACTGGTGCTGAGTACTAGATTTGTGAACTCTGAGTCATTTCTCAAACTGAAGTTGAATCAATCATCTCTTTGTTATGGAGAAGAATTTAAAGACATTTGATTAACCTTAAGAGGCTCAGCTCAGCTGATGGCCATAGTTCCTCTTTGATTTGTTGATTACAGGGAACCTAAGAGGCTATTACATCCTATCCCTTATTAAAAATATCAGAATAGTAATCACTGTCTATGAGCCTGTGAACTGTCAAATAAAACTTATAAAAATGGTATGATTTTACTAATTAGAAAATGCAATACATTTGCACTAAGGATCATCAAATTCCTGTTATGTTGGGATTTACTGGATTATTTTATCCTATAATCATAGAGGGGTACTATATATGGAACTAAATTTATCTAAGAATTTCCCAAGGTATATTTCCTTTAAAGAAAAGACAGTGGATAAGGTTATCAAAGTAACTACATGAAATTTAAATCTTTTAAACTTTTAAATGCCCAAAGAATTAAGATTTATTATTATTTTATCAATGTATATCTATCAGTCTTTATCTTTGGTTTAAAGTCTCAAGGAGTAGCAAGGGACAGATTCATTGCATAATATGAAAATCTTTGTGTTTCCAAAATGGTGACAATGTATTTAGTCTATGTAGAGATTTGTTTAGTACAAATAACTTTACTAAATAAACAAATTTCTGAGCCAACATTTTACTTAACTCTAGACTCCTGGCGGGATTCTGTTTGTTCTCAAGCTCATGCCACATCTCCACTCAAATAAAGAATGCAAGGCTGTATACTTTCATCATCTTTCATCCTGCACTCTCTTTATAGACATTGAGATTTTTTTAAGACTATGATCCCTGATCTAAATTATAGTCTACATTATCATTAATAAGCTGAGCAAATATTAGCAATTCACTAAAACGATGTATTCCTCAGCTTCTTCACATTGCACAAGACACTGAATTATCATAAAATTTGTTGCAAGATCTCTTACATTGTCTGTGAAGCATTCTTTATGTATCCAGGTAAAAACCCACTTTATTCTCTGATCCTTTCAAATTTGGTACAGAGGACCATTTGTGAATATTGTGCCATTATTATTGATTTGATATCCTTGCACTAAATAAGAAAGAGGGAGAATTAGGACTATCTTTCTCAAGCCATAGTTCCTGACACAGTATGTAATATATTACAGGCACCTTGGTAGTTTATTCAAGAACTAAATGCTTGTCTTAATCACTCTCATTCCCCATTAATGTTCATCCAGTATTCAACAAAAAGCACTTGAATGGGGAGCCTGGGTGGCTCAGTCAGTTGAAGGGCCAACTCTTGATTTCAGCTCAGGTCATGATCCCAGCCAGGGTCATGGAATCTAGCCCCGCATAGGGCTACACGTGGAGTGGAGTCTGCTTAAGATCCTCTCTCTCTCCCTGTGCCCCTTTCTCCTGTTCTTTTTCTCTCAAATAAAAAAAAAAATTTAAAAATTAAATAGAAGATGGCCAAAAAGTAGGGAGCTCTGTACATTTCGTTTGCCCCTATCTCTCAAACCGAGAAGGCCTGAAGCCATAGGACACTGAACTTCAGGAGTCTTGTAGGAAAAGAGACAGAGTCCACTAAGAAGACAATCTCATGGGTGTGTGAGCGCGAGCTGGGGAAGATAAAAACATCCCTGGGACCCAGAGACACAGAGGGAGGGGGGGAACTCCCTTCGCGGGGAGCGGCAGAGACTCGAGGGGAAGAAAAAGAGTGGCTGAAACTGCTCATAAAACTGTCCCTGGAGAAGAGAAAAAACTCGGCTCCAGAGGGAGAGTGATCCTATTTCTAGCTGTGGCGCTGACTTTGGCTGGGTGCCCCAGTCCCCGGCGGTGCCTGGAGAAACTGCTCCGCTGCTCTCCCTGCTTGATCTCCAATGGGAAGCTGCCCGCCAGAAACTGCCCCGCTGCTCTCATGACTCCATCCCTGGCAGGGAAGTGGCCGGCCTGCAGGATTACATTTCCGGCGGTATCAATAAAGCGTGCAGACTAAGAACTGGAAACGAGATGGGGCTGGGGACATAGAACACAGCACACATTGGCTATACCCCCGACACAAGAAGACCGGACCCAAAAGAGTGACTTGCAATGCTTGGTTCCAGAAGGCACTGGGGCGCTGCCATTTTTCTCCCCACAACCACCAAGGTGGGGGCTCAGGGAGCAGCCCGTGGGATTATAGCAGTGGAGGCTAAGACCTGTCTACATCAAACCACGTCCATCCCTGCTAAAGAGCTGTTTGTTTTTTCGTTTTTGTTTTGTTGTTGTTGTTGTTGTTTTTTCCCAGAGCCCAGGGCAAGACCAACATGGATGCACTGCCATGATTAGTTCTAGACCAATTCTTTCCATTCATATATATTTTGCCTTTTCTCATTCCCTCCCCTCTGCTGGACTAGGCACTCTGGTCATTGGTTTGCTTAAACAGTCACATTTAATCCATTCTCTAGATGGATATCCTACACTTCCACCATTACCTTCTTATCTCTCTCTACCTGGAGTAATCAGACTATATGGTTTCTCTGAGTAACATCTTCATTTCTTTCTCCTCCCCTCCTACCATATTCTACTTGTTCTCTCTCTGAATTAAGTCTCTTAGTCTCTCTGCCTGGTCCTTGTCCAATTTCGCTTTATCTCCACCCCTGTCATTTCACTCTTTGTATAAAACCTTCCATCGGCACTGCATACACCTTGCTCTTTATTTGTAGCTAGGAATTCTGGATTTATGCTTTTAGACTGTCTTTTGTCTTTTGTTTTTCTTTATTTTTTCATTTTTTTCTTTTTTTTCCCCTTCTGGTTTGTTTGTTGGATTTGTCTGTGCATTCACATGCCTTTGTTCCCTGTGTATTTGTTTGTTTGTTTTCCTTTCTAGGGCTACCTCAAGAGACAAGCCTAAGTACACAGGGTGGAGAGTCCCAAATACCACTACAAGTAGGGAAATAAAATAACCTAAGTCTCAACAAGACAGATCAAGAAACACCATTCAAAGAACACTTCATGAATGGACAGGCCCTGGACAGTCAAAGAGCCCTCTTTAATTGATCAGTACTCGCAGGTGCAGTGCAAGCTTTTAAACTAACAAGAGATAGAAAGCTAGCCGAAATGATGAAATGAAAGAACTCTAGTCTAAAGAAATTCCAGGAAGAAATGACAGCTAAAGAACTGCTCAAAACAGATATAAGCAACATAACTGAACAAGAATTTAGAACAACAGTCATAAAATTAGTCGCTGGGCTTGTAAAAGGAATGGAACACATCAGAGAAACTATTGCTATAAAGACTATGAAGCTTAAAGTAGTTGTGATGAATTAAAAAATGCTGTAAATGAGATGGATAATAAATGGAGGCGTCCAATGCACGATTGAAGAGGCAAAGGGGAGAACAGGTGAATTAGAAGACACAATTATAAAAAAAGAGGAAACCAAGAAAGAGAGAGAAATTGGTCCAGGAACACAAAAGGAGTGTTTGAGAGCTGAATGATACAATCAAATGAAACAATATCCATATCATAGGAATTCTAGAAGAGGAAGAGAGACGGAAAGGCATGGAAGGAGTCCTTGAACAAATTATAGAATAGAACTTCCCCAATCTGGGGAAGGAAACAGACAGTGAAATCCAAGAGGCTCAGAGAACTCCCCTCAGATGTAACTTGAATCGATCTTGCATGAGATATCATAGTGAGACTGGCAAAATATAAGGACAAAGAGAGAATTCTGAAAGCAGCTAGAGATAAAAGGGCCCTAAAATACAATGGGAAACCTATCAGAGTGGTGACAGACCTATCTACTGAAACTTGGCAGCCCAGAAAGGAATGGCAGGAAATCTTTAATTTGATGAACAGAAAAAATATGCAGCCAAGAATCCTCTATCCAGTGTCATTGGGAATAGAAGGAGAAATAAAGCTCTTCCCAAATAAACAAAAATTGAAAGAATTCATCACCACTAAACCAGCCCTACAAGAAATCCTGAGGGGGAGTCTCTGAGGAAATGTTGCAAGGAACACAAGGTACCAGAGACACCACCACAAGCATGAACCTTACAAAGAACACAATGACTCTAAACGCATATTTTTCAATAATAACACTGAATGTAAATGGGCTGAATGCTCCAATCAAAAGACATAGGGTAGCAGAATGGATAAAAAAAACACAAAATCCATCTATTTGCTGTCTACAAAAGACTCAGTTTAGACCTGAGGACACCTTCAGATTGAAAGTAAGGGGATGGAGGAATATCTATCATGCTACTGGAAGTCAAAAGAAAGCTGAGTAGCCATACTTATATCAGACAAATTGGACTTTAAAGTAGATGAAGAAGGGCATTATGTAATAATTACAGGGTCTATCCATCAGGAAGAGCTAACAATTATAAATGTCTATGCACTGAATATGGGAGCACCCAAATACATAAAACAATCACAACCAGAAACAAGTTTATAGATAAGAATGTGCTAATAGCAGGGGCCATTAATACCACTTACAGCAATGGATAGATCAACTAGACAGAAAATCACTAAAGAAACAATGGACTTGAATGACACATTGGACCAGATGGATTTAACAGATATACTTAGAACTCTACATTCTGCGACTATGGAATTCACTTTCTTCTCGAGTGCGCATGGCACATTCTCCAAGATAGATCACATACTGGGACATAAAGCAGCCCTCAATAAATATAAAAGAATGAGATCATACCATCCATATTTTCAGATCACAATGCTATGAAACTTGAAATCAATCACAGAAAAAGTGTGGAAGACCTCCAAAAACATGGAGGTTAAAGAACAACCCTACTAAAGAACAAATGGGCCAATCAGGCAATTAGAGAAGAAGTTTAAAAATATATGGAAAGAAATGAAAATGAAAATACACAGTCCAAACTCTTTGGGGTGCAGCAAAGGAAGTCCTAAGAGGAAAGTACACTGCACTCCAGGCCTATTTCAAGAAATTAGAAAAAGCGCAAATACAAAATCTAACAGCTCACCTAAAGGAACTAGAAGGAGAGCAACAAGAGCACCCCAAACCCAGGAGGAGAAGAGAAATAATAAAAATCAGGGCAGAAATAAACAATATATAATCTGAAAAACAGTTAAACAGATCAATGAAATCAAGAGGTTTTTTTTTGTTTTTTTTTTTCCAAAAAATAAACAAAATTGACAAACCTCTAGCCAGGCTTCTCAAAAAGAAAAGAGAGCACCCAAATAGACAAAATCAGGAATGAAAATGGACTTATTCCAACCAATCCCTCAGAAATACAGGCAGTTATCAGGGAATACTATGAAAAATTATATGCCAACAAACTGGACAACTTAGAAGAAATGGACAAATTCCTAAACACACTCACTACCAAAATTCACACGGGAAGAGATAGAAAATCTGAACAGACCCATAACTAGTGAATAAAGTGAATCAGTTATCAAAAATCTCCCAACAAACAAGAGCCCTGGGCTAGATGGCTTCCCTGGGGAATTCTACCAGACATTTAAATCAGAGTTAATACCCATCCTTCTCCAGCTATTCCAAAAACTAGAAATGGAAGGAAAACTTCTGGACTCATTCTACGAAGCCAGCATCACTTTGATTCCCAAGCCAGAGACCCAGCAAAAAAAAGAGAACTTCAGGCCAGTATCCTTGATGAACATGGATGCAAAATTCCTCAACAAGATACTTGCAAATCGGATCCAATAGCACATGAGAAGAATTATCCAAGATGATCAAGTGGGATTTATTCCTGGGTTACAGGGCTGGTTCAGTAATCACAAATCAATCAATGTGATACACCATATTAACAAAAGAAAAGATAAAAACTATATGATCTTGTCAATATTTGCAGAAAAAGCATTTGACAAAATACAGCATCCCTTCTTGTAAAGACCCTTGAGGAAGTCGGGATAGAAGGAACTTATTTAAACATCATAAAAGCCATTTATGAGAAGTCCTCAGCTAATATCATACTCAATGGGGAAAAATTGAGGGCTCCCTCCCTGAGATCAGGAACACGACAGGGATGTCCCCTCTCACCACTTTTGTTTAACACAGTGCTGGAAGTTCTAGCATCAGCAATCCGACAACAGCAGGAAGTAAAAGGCCTCAGAATTGGCAAAGAAGAAGTCAAACTTTCACTCTTTCCCGACTACATGATACTCTACATAGAAAACCTGACAGATACCACCAGAAGCCTAATAGAACTGATCCATGAATTCAGCAATGTTGCAGGATACAAAATCAACTTACAGAAATTGGTTGCATTTTTATACACCAATAATGAAGCAACAGAAAGAGAAATCAAGAAACTGATCCCATTCACAATTGCACAAAAAAAACATAAAATACATAAGAATAAACCTAACCAAAGATATGAGAGATCTGTATGATGAAAACTACACAAAACTTATGAAGGAAATTGAAGAAGACACAAAGAAATGGAAAAACAGTCCATGCTCATGAATTGGAAGAATAAATATTATTAAAATGTCATTACTACTCAAAGCAATGTACACATTCAATGCAATCCCAATCAAAATTGCACCAGCATTCTTCTCAAAGCTATAACAACTATCCTAAAATTTGTATGGAACCACAAAAGACGCCAAATAGCCAAAGTAATATTGAAGAAGAAAACCAAAACGGAAGGCATCACCATCCCAGACATTAGCCTCAAATAAAAAGTTGTAATCACTGATGCACAGGAGCACACGCACCCCAATGTTCATAGCAGCACTCTCAACAATAGCTAAAACATGGAAAGAGCCTAAGTGTCCATCAACGGACGAATGGATCAAGAAGATGTGGCTTATCTATACGATGGAATACTACATGGCAATGATAAACAATGAAATCTGGCCATGTGTAGCAACATGGATGGACCTTGAGGATGTAATGCTGAGCGAAATAAGTCAGGCAGAGAAGGACAAATATCATATGTTTGCATGTACAGGAGGATTAGGAGGAACTTAATGGAGCACCATGGGGGAGAAGATATAACACTTTAGTTATATCTTTATTTTAGCCCCAAACACAATCTGACTTATATCTTGATTCTGTGTATGTCTCTTTATTGACTGTGAATTTGGGGAGATCAGAAACCATCTAATGCTTATCTGTAACTCCCATGGGATCATCACTGAGCCATGAATAGAACAAGCATTTGATATTTTTTTATTTTATTTTTTTTACAAAAAGTTTTATTTTATTGATATTTAAATATATTAAATATTTCACTGAAATACATGGTATACCACCCTCCCCCACCCCCGCAGTGGTTACATTGTAAAACCAAAGTCATTGGGCCTCCCACCCACTGACTCCCCCACCAACTGGTGAGAAAGGAGGCAATGATAGGGGAAAGGGAGAGAGGCAAACTATGAGAGACTCTTGAATGCTGAGAACAAACTAAGGACTGATTGGTGAAGGGGGGGAGGGGGGTGATGGGCATGGAGGAGGGCACTTGTAGGGATGAGTACTAGGTGTTATGTGGAAACCAACCTGACAGTAAAGTATTTGTAAAAAAAAAAAAAAAAGATGTAATCATCAAGACATTAGAGTATTGGCACAAAAATAGACACATAGATCAATGGAATAGAATAAAGAACTCAGAATTGGACCCACAAATGTATGTCCAAGTAATCTCTGACAAAGCAGTAAAGTGTATCCAATGGAAAAAACACAGCCTTTAACAGGTGCTGGGAGAAATGGACAGCAACACGCAGAAGAATGAAACTAGACCACTGTCTCACACCATACACAAAAACAAACTCAGAGTGGATGAAGGACCTGAATGTGAGACAGGAAACCATCAAAACCCTAGATGAGAAAGCAGGAAACAATCTCTTTGACCTCAACCACCCAATTCTTTACTTGAAACTTTGATTCATGTTGTTTCGTTTTTGTTTTTTTTTTTTCCTCAGGATAAGTGTCCTCCTTAAGGCCCTTTGTCCATTTAGCCCATCCCCCCAACCAATATCCAGCCAGTAACTCTCAGTTTGTCTCTGTATTCAAGAGTCTCTAATGGTTTGTCTCCCTCCTTGTTTTTATATTATTTTTGTTTCCCTTCCCTTATGTTCATCTGCTTTATATCTTAAATTCCACATATGAGTGAAATCATATATTTGTCTTTCTCTGACTGACTTATTTCACTTAGCATAACACACTGTAGTTCCATTCACATTGTTGCAAATGTAAGAGTCCATTTTCTTTGAACACTTATTAATATTCCTGTGTGTGTGTACACATACCACATCTTCTTTATCCATTCATCAGTCAATAGATATTTGGGCTCTTTCCATACTTTCACTATTGTAGATAGCACTGCTATAAACACTGGGGTACATGTGCCTCTTTAAATCAGCATTCCTCTATCTTTTGGATAAATACCTACTAGTATAATTGCTGGGTCATATGGTAGTTCTATTTTTTTGAGGAATCTTCATACTGTTTTCCAGAGTGGCTGGTCATAGGGTAGTTCTAATTTTTTGAGGAACCTGCACACTGTTTTCCAGAGTGGCTGTACCAGTGTGCATTCCCACCAACAGTGCAAAAGGGCTCCTCTTTATCTACACCCTCACCAACATCTGTTGTTGCCAGAGTTGTTAATTTTAGCCATTCTGACAGGCATGAGGTGGCATCTCATTGTGGTTTTGATTTCCCTTTCCTTGATGATGAGTGATGTTGAGCATCTTTTCATGTGTCTGTTAGCCATCTGGATGTCTTCTTTGGAAATGTGTCTATTCATGTCTTTTGCCCACTTCTTCACTGGATTATGTGGTTTTTGAGTGTTGAAGTTTGATAAGTTCTTTATAGATTTTGGATACCAACTCTTTAGCTGATATGTCATATGTCTGGCTCTGTGAAGAATCCTGGTGTTATTTTGATAGGGATTGCATGTTGTTTTCTTTTCTTAACCTGTTTTTGTAACTTTTTTGATCTGCTTCTCTGGACTTGTAAACATGTAATATTTTATCTAGTGCTCTGGCATTTTTAATGGGACAAATTTCTAGATATCTAGACCACAATGTTGGAGAAAAAGTAATTTACAATTGATATTTTTCAGGGGGAAAATGGCTACTGTTTTAAGATAGAATATCTTTGGACAGCACCTATTAGTTCATGATTCTCACATATTGTAATCTTTGTTTATGATACACTTCCTATAGTTGCCTAACTTCTTATTAAATGAAAGGAAAGCAGTAAATTCAGTTGTTGTAATACAAATTTCACCCACCCAAGAATGTTGCATGTAAGCTAAATGGCTTTCATTAGCAAGGTCACATTTCCTTCTCTCTCTATTCCTAGTTATGACTGAATATTCTCCTTCTACAGGACTTTAGTGGGATTACAGGACAGTCACAACATTCCAACACACCAACTTTCCTGATGCCTCCAACTAAATTTTCCTAAATTTACAGCCTAGAAAGATATATGACCTGGGTTGCAAGTTCAAGCAACTCTTCACCACCCCTTAAACGAGACTGTTGTCTTCCATGCAGGGCATATAGTAACCGTCACTACTCCTCAACCTCTGCTGACTCAGGCTAGTCCAAATACTATTATCCATTAATGCTATACCTATTTATGATATCTACATGGATACTTTTCGCTATTATTAGTGTCAAGTGACAGAAAGCATAATTTACTTATTTATTTATTTTTTTAAATGTTGTATTTATTTCTAGGGGAGAGAGAGAGAGAGAGAGAGAGAGGGTGAGCAGGGGAGGGTCAGAGAGAGAGGGAGTCACAGACTGAAACAGGCTCCAGGCTCTGAGCTGGCAGTCAGCACAGAACCTGACATGGGGCTCGAACCCACGAACCGCGAGATCATGACCTAAGCAAAAGTCGGACGCTTAACCGACTAAGCCACCCAGGCGCCCCCAGAAAGCATAATTTAGAAAGTTTGTGTACATCTGTTTTCCGGTAGGCTCTACTGGGTACGAAAAACAATGGTACTGCTATTAAAGCTGTCTTTTCATCTCTAGACTCTTTTTTCTCTGCAATAGTTTAATTACTAGGCAGTTGTCAATATCCTGTGGTAAATGCAGGCACCATATCTCCAGACTAACAAATCACCAGTATCTATTATAAAGATTTCCAATACTAAAAAGTATTTACCGTTGAGAAAAACTGAAAAACAATTGGAAAATCTCTAATATTTCACAGTGAACACCCACACTGATTCTGATTGGTCCAAGTTGAGTCATTCACATATATCGGAGTCAATCATGTTTTGTATCAGGTGTAACATCTATCATGTAAACCAGGATCCTAAAATACTCTTGGATCCAGAAATTGGGTCACTTCTAAAATGACTACTGTTGGGGCGCTTGGGTGGCTCAGTCAGTTAAGCATCCGACTTCGGTTCGGGTTATTCGTGGGTTCGAGCCTCGAGTCAGGCTCTGTGCTGACAGCTAGCTCAGAGCCTGGAGCCTGTTTTAGATTCTTTGTCTTCCTCTCTCTGACCCTCCCCTGCTCATGCCGTCTCTCTCTCTCAGAAACAAATTTAAAAATTTTTAAAAATAAATAAAAAAATAAAAATAAAAGTAAAAAATAAAATGACTACGGTCTAGAATGAGAGATGGCTAATTTTCAGTAACTTCCTGAACAGATAATAGATTTTTTTTTCTCCCTCTATTATCTTTGTTTTCATCACTCTCTTCCATGAAAGTTTTTTCCTCAAATACAAGCAAATAAAAATATATCTGGTCACTATTATTAAAGATATTTATTCTGAAAACAGTCAACAATCTACCTGATTTCATTAACTATGTTCCAAGTTATATACTACTAAAAATGTAATGCTGCAGCAGGTATTTTATTATTTTATTTTAAATATTCTTCCCCTATTTTTGAGTGTATGATTGAAACTATACTGCCAGGCACAAGTCTCAATTCTAGAAAATATTTGGGCAAACATTTAGCATTTGGTGAATAATGTTTAGAATATTCTCCAGTTAATACCCACCTTGACAACAGTATTTTTATTAAATCAGTGTCACGCATTCATTAGTTGATATATTCAATATTTTAGAATTTTTAAATAAATGAGATTTTAAGACCAGTCTACTAAATTATATACCAAACTATATTTTGAAAAAAATTTCTTCAAATTAGAACAAATCATTCTAATATGAAAAAGGGAATCAAATAACATCCTGGAAGTATGTGATTTTGAGATTATATAGTTCATCTCTATTTTCTGCCCATGCCTTTTGAATTCCAAGTAGTGCTATTTTATTGCTACTATAATTTTCATTATAATAGTTTAGAAGTATAGCAATAGAAGCAATTTACTTCTCCCAGTCTACTGGTTCAAATCCTATCACCAGGAAGTTTCCGAAACAACAGTCTTTTAATGCTTATTTGTTTTTTCGATTTGTTCTAGAAACACTTTCAAATAGTAGCAGTAGCAATTTTTAACATGATATTTCCAATGCGTTATTCAGTTTTGTCTGTATTCAAAGTAAATCTGATACTCTGATAGGAATCAAATATCAGTGCATCAAAAGATCCAAGTGTAAGACCAAGCTTCTAAATTTGCTAACCCACAGTTATAAAGGACAATTGGAATTCTTCCTAATGTGATTGCAGCATCAATACAGGTAGAGGGCACAGACAGAAGTGCCAGGTCTGTTTTCTGCCTACCAGATATCTAGACATGTGACATACAATACCAACCTTTTAATGCTAGTAACATCTACATTATTACCTACAATTTTTCCAGGAACCCTGTTGAAATTCATAAAGATCATTATAAGATATAGCACTATATATCCATGTTACTGATCACTCAAAGGTGCTCGGACTGATTCTTCTGGTGCAAGAGATTGAGAAAGGCAATGCCGGTGTCCCACCTGACCCCACTCAAACTCTACTTCCAAAGAGAAAGGAAGATGAGTTGTCAAATGAGAAAACAGAGACTTCAGGTAGAATTCAAAAAGAACATTTGATTTAGGAAACGGCAGAACACTAGTCTGTCACAAAATATTTCCTCCTTTAGATTTTTTTGCCTGTGTTCAAAATTCACAGATTCTGGGAATTAGGAAATGGAAGATGATCAAGGGGCCATTTTCTGCCTATCATAAAAAGTAAAAAGGGATGAGTCTTTTTGGATAGATGCAATTGGGGTGAAATTGTGCTTGTGCAGGCAAAAAGCAGCATAGAAAGTACTGATCATGTAGGTGGTTTTTTTCAAATGGCCATTAAAACATACTGATTACGGATGTAAGGGAAAATCAGGTATATGCTTTAATTTGTTAAACATTTGTTTAACATTACTGAATTTGTTCATTTAACTCACAAATAATTGTTAATAAGCCTTTATGTATCATGAACTTAGTAAATCATTGATGATTAAATGGTGAAAAAAGAAACATAATACTTACTATCAGACGGCTTACAATGTAGTGGGGGGAGACAGTGATTAATGACATAAAGCTATTTGACATAAATTATTTAGAATTCTGCATGAGAGATTTGTTTCTTTTCCTCCATTTATAGATTTATCAATCATTTATGTATATAAGTATCAATATATGAATATGAATTTTAAATTTTAGCTCATAATCCAATTACATGATTTGCTTGGTAAAATAGTCCCAACTTTGGCCACTGGAAGCCCTTGAAGTTGCCTCCTCTGCTCCTTTGACCTACTTCAACAATGGTTAAAAAAAAAAAAAAAAAAAAAAGCTTGGTTTGTTGGTCTATAGGCTGGTTGGTTAACTATTAGCACATTATTATTTTCTGGTAGAACAAGATGTTCCAAGTTCATCTTATATATTTCCTCACCCACCCTGGAATCAACCATTTCTCCAAGGAAACCTTGTTATTTTTACTGGAGGATCATATTCATCTGTGACTTTATAAATGATAAATCACAAATAATTCATCATATGCTTGGGCAGAATTAAAACAAATTCATTATTTATCAACTTTTAAATATAGAAGACCATGTGAAATGTCATTTCTCACATTATCATATTTGTATCTCCTATTGCAGAATCTGCCAATAGGAGATAAGAAAAAAGTTTCCAAATTATTTCATTATGTAAAAAATAGAAAGAAACAGGAGTTAAAGGGAAAATTATTTTTATATTATACACTTTTTTGTTTTGAAATTTTTCCATGCAAAAAGGGATTCATCTATTAAAATAATAAAATATACCTGGCAGAATTAATTTGTGTATATGATATACAGTAGCCCATCATCAGTATCGTATACATATTAATGGAGTTGAGCTGTGGTTGAGATGTCTAAAATGAAGAGAGCATGAAGAGGTACAAAAGTTTTGAAAAAAAGATAAATTTAAATATTTAACTACTTTGACTGTATATACCTAGTTGTTTTCTTTCATACCTGACCTCTATAAATAACAAAAGTTCATCTTCATTTTATGTTTCATTTTTATGTAGTTGAAAATCTAAATATATTCTGCTAATGATTTGAAAAAAATGATGAAAATGTGCTCCTTTAAATAATGGGAAACAAATATTATATACACACATATACTGGGCGAATGTCTATCTTCATTTAAAATATTATGTTGTTATGAAAACTTAACCAAGGATGCATACGGACAAAAATAATGTATTCCTTTAATGGAATAGAAGAAGAGATTTGGCTTTGAGAAGATGAGTTTGCATGAATGCCTAGACTCAGAGACAGCCCAATGTAGGACTCAAACTCACAAACTGTGAGATCATGACCTCAGCCAAAACCAAGAGTAGGATGTTTAATTGACCGAGTCACCCAGGTACCCCGAAAATTATGTTTCTAACCAATACCAATGAAAAACAGAATCACAATTTGAAACACACTGTTACTGGATCACCTTACAGAGAGCTGAGCTGAGAATGTGTGCTACCAACCACTGGTTGCTTTAAAGATTTTCCTATCATAATAATCATACTAACAAATTTTTTTCACCTCATTTTTGCCTTTGTTTGTTCATTTGCTCATTCTCCTTAATAGTAAGCTGACTGTTACTATTACAGTATAATTGAAGCTATTCTCGATCATAAAAAGTGAGGATTTTTCCAACCATTGTGCAACCTTTCTAGATACCAAGTTGTCACTGAATTCACCAAATTACTCCTGAATTTCTGATGTATTCGATTTTCATACCAACGACTCATTGCTGTCTTATCAAAATTAAAAATAAAAACAAGGCATCTCATTATTTTATGAAAACCACCCATATCTACACTATTATTAAATTAAAAATTAAATCAAATTGGACCAAAGACTTAAAAGTGTAAACTGATAAACTTTTAGAAGTAAATATGAGAAAAACAAAACAAAACAAAACAAAACACTGCTGTGACCTTGAGTAAAGAACCTGGAGAGGCAGGATAGAAGAAACATCTATTGGCATATAGATATCTAATTTTTCCAATACTTGACTCTCTATTTTGTTTTTCATTGTTCTGTATACCTATTGTTTCATTCAAACATACTCCCTTGATTACTTAAACTATATGGTGAGATTAAAATCAGGTAACTTTAGTGATCCAACTGTGTTCCTTTTCAAAATTATTTGAATAATCCATTTTTCTTTCTACCTAAATTTAAAAATCAGCAGATTTCTACGAAGACATTGCTGGACTTTTGAATGAGACTACATCAAGTCTATAGACCAATTTGAAGATAATTGATATATTAAAACATCCTCCACTCCATAAACATATTAAATCCATCTCTAACTTTTGTCTGAAATCTTTCATCAACTATTAGTGCTCTTTTATACTGCTTTTTAATTTATACCAAAGTAAGTTGTAGTTTTTGCTGTAACTGCATATGGTACTATTTTAGAATTTTAGATTCCAAATGCTCTTAATTTAGTAGTGCTTGCTATTATTTAGCAATACAAATATTTTTGTTTGTTCTTATATATTACAAACATGTTAAATGGACTTATGAGTTACAGTAACTTTTTCATGGATTTTAATGTTTTTTACCATAAAGATAATTGTAATCTGTGAACAGAGAAATTTTATGTCTTCCCCTCCAAGCTGTATACCTTAAGTAACTTGGTCTACTGCATTGACTAGGATGTCTAGTACAAAGCAGGAGTAGTTAGAACATACTTGTGCTTTCTACCAAACTGTGGGATAAAATATTTAGTCTTTCATCATGATGTTTGATGTTATTTGTCTTTTTCATAGAGGCCTCTTGTCAGTTGAGGAAATTGCTTTCTACTACCAGTTTGCTAAAAGTTTTCATTAAGAACGGATGCTGAGTGTTGTCAAATGTTTTGTTTTGAGGCTTACATTTACTGATATGATGATGTGGTTTTTCTTCTTTACATTCTCAATATGGTATATCTTATATCAATTGGTTCTCCCACATTAAATCAACTTTGCACTCCCATGAAAAACACCCTTAGTTCAGGATGTATAATCTTTTTGATGTACTTGTTAGTCTAAAGTGATTTTGAACTGCAGGGTGAAATAATATGATCTTGGTTTTAAGAAGACTTCTCTGTAGCCCTTGGCTTGTTAATAAACATGTGGGGTTAAGTGTGGGAGCAGATATTCTTGATTGAAGACTACTGCACTTATTCATGTGAGTGAAGACAGCTTGGACCATGGTGATTACAGTAGATATGTGGACCTGTGGTTGAATTTTTATATAAAATCTAAAGTTTGAATTACTACTGATTTAAAATAGGCTATAAGAAAAAGAAGTAAAAATTTTTTTATCTAAATAACGCGAAGCACATTATGGTCATTCATTCTGATGAGAAAAACCATACGGGCGGATCAGGTTTCATATGGGAAAAAAAAGCCCAAAATATACTTGCAGACAAATTAAATTTGAGATTTATATTAGATTGAGATTTATATTTATACAATTGATGCTGTCAATAGAACATTTACTGTCTGAGGCTGGAGTTCAGTGAGTGACTGTGATTAAGAGAAATAAGTTAATATTTTATGTTTCATAAAACAAAATTCAATTCCTTGATTTACAATGTCTTTTTATTATCGTTGCTGAAACGCTAGTGTTAGTTGCCAAGATTCTTGTCAAAGCAAATTAGTAATAATATTTTTTTTTAATTCGAAAAGTTTTAAAATCCATTGAGGACATGCTGATACCTGATGAAATATCTCTGCCCTTCAGAAGTAAACCTCTCCAGTAAGGATGCAAAGGTGCTCCCATATGCAAAGTATTCCTCCGGGCAGTGCTACAGAAATGCTGGTACACTGTTATTAATGGCCTCTTGGCTTTCACAGTAAACATCCATATGGAGTTACAATTACTTAGATTTTATTTTTCTAAATTGCAGTCACTTATATCTTGAAATTATCTACACCACCAAAGTTAGAATTATGAAGGTTTTACAACTTATTGCATGACAGGTTACTGAACCTTCCAATGAATAAATGTTATGTATATATTTTAAGAAGAAACTACTCAAGAAACAAAGTATGTATAAAACCCTCACTTGTTACCTTCATTTATATTTCAAATAATATTTGTCTTACAAATAATGATAAATCTATATCAAACTGCTTGCATAATAATTTAAGTCATTTTCTTTGTATATTAACTAACTACTCAACATCACATTGCTGCTGTTGCTTAAGCAATAGTTAATTTAAAAAATAGTTATATAGTTCATTGGCCATTAGTCAGGGAATACTGTACTATTAAAATGACTTGGACTATGTTTTTGAAAACGATCTTACTAAATATCTAGTGATTCATTTTTCTAAGAGGAAATAATAGATTCATTGAATCTGTGATATCTTTGTCAAACCAACATTATTGAGTTTAATTATTAAGCCAATACATAATCAGTTTAATAACTTTAAAAAATGAGGTCATATTTTTGTTTTGTCCATGTGGGTGTGCATTTTTGCATAAAGACAAAACCAGCTTATGAGCAGCTAAAGAACGATGAGTTTGTTAATGTGTATGTAACTTTTTATATTTATTCTTTTGTGTCTGCCATTATGTTTGATGCTACTGTCTTGGTTCTTATTTGGAATATAACAGAGGGTTGTGGGAAGCAAGAATAAAAGTTATCTATGAAAGGACATCATTAACATTATTTTCAAGTTAATTGAATAAATATAAGAATGGAATATATTGCATTGTGAAATGTTCATGGGATAATTTTACTTTATTGGGTGTATTGTTTCACATAGACCAATATACAGAATAGATCAAGACAGAGAATTAGTACCTCTACAAGCAAAAATAAAGTAAATAAGAGAAACAAGATTTTCTACTTCTATAAATATCAGTTTCACATTTAAAAAAGTTTTACATAATCACTTGAAAAAAAATCCTTAGCAAATGGTGAACATCTAGCTTTTCTATTTTTTTAAAAAAATTAAATTTATGTATTTTTGAGAGAGAAAGATAGAGAGAAAGAGAGCATGACTTGGGGGGGGGCGGGGCAGAGGGAAAGGGAGACACAGAATCCAAAGCAGGCTCCAGGCTCTGTGCTCAAACCCACGAACCGTGAGATCATGATGTGAGCCAAAGTCGAACGCTCAACCAACTAAGCCACCCAGGTGTCCCATCTATTTTTTTCAAATAAATACTAACTCTTTCTCAGGACTTTCATGGGATTAATAGCTAAACCAAGGCACATCACTTTTTACCCTAAAAATTACTAAGATCTCTTTATTTGTAATTTCTCAAAATATAAAACAGCATTTATTACTGGGGAAAGTTACTTTTTTATCAGATAGTGAAAACTTTGAATTTCCTAGTGAAGTCACTGACAGAAAAGTCATGATGGTGTCCTGTAGGTACATTTGTTCTGTTGTAAGACATATTGCAAAGGCTAGCAATGTCTAATAAACAGAGTAAGGTTCTGATATTAATTAAAGTCCTTTCACTGGTGTTTCAAACTGAAAAAAAAAAACCCTATAAATCTATGTCCTATTTACTTTAAATTAACTTTTGAATAATACACAGCTTCCTTTATAAAAAACATTCATAAACAACAATTCCCTGCAGGAAAGTTCTAAACACCACAGTCTGACACATGAGGCCTTAAGTATGATCTAGAATCAAATTTCTAATTGGATTTGAAGTTACATCTTAAAAAATTATACTGTGCTGTTTTCAGACATAAACTTCAATTTATGTCTCAAAATAAATTTCAATTCAATATGTAATCTTCACAATGCCTAACAACTTTATACCCATGCTTCAAATTTTATGAAAATGTTTCTACTTTTTGGATATCTAAACATAAAGCGAACATAATAGTCTATGTTTTCCTGTAGTAAACTGTAAAGTTTTTGCTCATTACATTATATATTACATTGCATAAAATATGTCATAATTATATTCTTATGTATAAAATATACATATAGGGTATGTATAATGCATATATTTACATATGAAAGTATGTATCTTCTTTTGTATATATTACATTACAGCACAATAATGATTATTCATAAAAACTTTATTTTTTAGCAGTTTGGTTATGTACTAGCAGATTGTGGCACACACTGTAAAATAATTTCCCTAAAGCATTTTGTGGCTTATCGGTTTAACACCAGCAGAAATGATAGGGCACTTGCATGGTAGTATATAGGATAATCCAGGATTAAACTAGCATGCTTGCATTAGCTTGACTTGTTCTATGGGATTAATCAGGAGCTAGTACTTTTGTTTTTCCTGGAAAGGACCAGAGGATAAATATTTTAGATTATGTGGTCCATATTGTCTCTCTCATGACTACTGAACTCTACCAATGCGGTGCAAAATCGGTGACTGACAAGACCTAAATGAATGTGTGTGGCTGCTTTCCATAATTTTTTATTTATGAAAATAGGCAATGGGCTATATGACCCACAAACCATAGTTTTCACATCTCTGAATTAGTCTAACACTATTTACTAATATCCTCCAAGTATTATAGGAAATTACTAAGTCTTCAACGCAAACTCATGGTCTATGCAATTTCATTTGTCTGTAGTTCTTATCCCTGTCATTAACAGTTGTGAAGAAATGTGCAAGCCTGTCAGTTAATGTTCTGGGAGAGAGACATTCCACAATCTGTCTATAAGAATCTACAATTATAATAACCGGAACAGCTAGGAACATTCAAATGACATTTAAATTGTTCACATCAGTGACATTAGGAAAGGCGGTGACTGTAAGTACTTCCACAAATTTGGAAAAGTAAATATATACTTACTTTGGATGTGAATCATTTTGGGGAGAAAATAATTTTTATTTTTATAGGGAAGATGAAACATATGGGCAGGAATACAAAGAAGAATGTCATTAACTGAGTGATTAATATGTGATAGGAAACATTCTCTATGTATTAACTCACATATCCTCAGGCATCCCTAAGAGAAGGTGCTATTATTGCCATTTCTATTTTACACATGATGAAACTGCAGCAAAGACATTTTAGAAAATTGCCTAATACTACACAACAGGCATCTGACAGATCCTCTTTTTCAAATCCTAGCAGTTTGGCCAGACAACTTGCTCCAGTTCAAATAAGGTTTCTATTTTGCCTGGTTTATAGCCCTGATTGCACAGTTTCTTAGCTGTTGACCACCCAGAAGTGGTTTAACCTCTTCAAGTTTCAATTTCCTCAAGTGTGTAATGATTGGCTTCAAGTAGACAATCTCTAAGACCTTTTGGAAATGCTGTGATTAAATGCATAAAACGTTGTAGCTTTGTAAATATTTCTTAGCTTTCCAAATGTTGCCATATTATTTTTATATAAATATCATTCAGATATTCTAAAGGCATTTGCATTTTCACTTTAATTCTGCTTCTTATGAAAAGACAGAATTAAAATTACCATCCCAGGAAGAGAGGGAAATGGCTGGACCCTAGTACTGCTGTAGAGAGATTACGGAGATTGGAATCAAAGAACCAAGTCATGTCTACTTCTCTTTCAACCTTGCCAATCCTGTTTTTTTAAACAAGGGGATTCTTCAAAGAGGGGATTATGAAACTTACCTTAAAGAGTTGCTATAAATGAAATACACTGTGATATATGAATGCTAATATTATTGATCCAAGTTATGTAAATATTATAAATTTCTTTGAGAGAAACATTAATGAAGAAACTAAATATGCTCAAATAAAGTTAAGAGGCTACTGTTTTCAGAAATAAAGGCGGTTTCAGGTGTTTGAATATTGGTTTCATTGGTGATCCCACAAATTTACCTACATGTCAACTCAGGAAGTAACTTAGTGGGATTTTCTTCAAGTAGAATTTTATTTTGACTCAAATTAGAGAATATTATTTGATATGAAAAGAAATAAGAGTAGAAAGCAAGGCCTACTTAAAAGTAAAATATAAATATGTGTCTGTCTGCATTTTGCAACAACTTGAAAAGGTCACTCAATTCAATTTTGTCTAAATTTCTTTTTTCATGTATTCTCTTTACCCTGACCGGTTGCCATACCCTGAAAGGATTCATTTAATTAACTTTGATTCCCCTAATTTGTAAATAATTTTTTTTATTTAGATAAGCTGAAGTATATCACAGAATGATCCTTTGCCTAAATTTTCATGTCACTTGACCCATAGCAGGACTTCTGATTTTATTATCATTATTGTAGTGCCGTATCCATAACTGTTCTCTGGAATACAGAAGTAAAAATAATTTAATGCTGGCCAACTAATCTTTGACAAAGCAGGAAAGAGTATCTCATAAAAAACGTCTCTTAACTAATAGTGCTGGGAAAACTGGACAGTAACATGCAGAAGAATGAAATTGAACCACCTTCTTACACCACACACAAAAATAAATTAAAAATGGATTAAAGACCTAAATGTGAGACAGGAAACTATCAAAATCCTAGAGGAGAAAACAGGCATCAACCTCCATGACCCACAGCAACTTCTTACTCGACCTGTCTTGGGAGGCAAGGGAAACAAAGGCAAAGATGAACTATTGGGATCGCATCAAGATAAAAACTTCTACACAGCAAAGAAAACTGTTAACCAAACTAAAATTCTACTGACAGAATGGGAGAAGGTATTTGCAAATGACATATCAGCTAAAGGGTTAGTATCCAAAATCTATAAAGAACTTATCAAACAACACCCAAAACCAAATAATTCAGTGAAGAAGTGGGCAAAAGACATGAATAGACACTTTTCCAAAGACATCCAGATGGCTAACAGACACATGAAAACATCACCCATCATCAGGGAAATACAAATCAAAACCACAGTGAGATACCATCTCACGTCTGTCAAAATGACCAAAATTAGTAACTCAGGCAACAACAGATGCTGGTGAGGATGCAGAGAAAGGATAATTCTTTTGCATGGTTGATGGGAACGCAAACTGCTGCAGCCACTCTGGAAAACAGTATGAAGGATCCTCAAAAAATTAAAATAGAGCTACCCTATAACCCAGCAATTATATTAGAAGGTATTTGGAGAAATGCTGTTTCAAAGGGGCACATGTACCCCAATGTTTATAGCAGTGCTATCAACAATAGCCAAATTACAGAAAGAGCCCAAATGTCCATCGACTGATGAATGGGTAAAGAAGATGTGGTATATATATATATAATGCAATACTATTTGGTGATGAAAAAAAATGAAATCTTGCCATTTGCAACAATGTGAATTGAACTAGAGGGTATTATGCTAAGCAAAATAAGTCAGTCAGAGAAAGACAAATATCATATGATTTGTCTCATATGTGGAATTTAAGAAACAATAGATGAACCTAGGGGAAGGGAAGGAAAAATAAGATAAAAACAGAAAGGGAGGCAAACCATAAGGGACTCTTAAATACAGAGAACAAACTGAGGGTTGCTGGAGGGGAGGAGGGTGGGGAGATGGGCTAAAAGAGTGATGGACATTAAGGAGGGCACTTTTAAGGATGAGCACTGGGTGTCATATATAAGAGATGAATCACTGGGTTCTAGTCCTGAAATCACGACTATATATAAACTAACTTGAATTTAAATTATAAATTAAATAGATAGATAGATGTTAATACTTAAGGCAAATTCCCAATACTTACAGAAATACTGACATCTGGAAATCTCAAAACTATTAATATGTTTACATACAGAGGCATAAACAAACATCTCCAGTGAAAGTAAGAAAATAGTTTTAATTACAATGGATATCAAAAAGAATAAAATACTTGTTACAATTAACAAAAATACAGAGTTATACACTTAAAACTACATACTACTGTTGTGAGAAGTTAAATGGTAACTAAATATACAAATGTCCATCATCATTCGAGAAATGTTAAAATAGCAAGAATGTCCAAATTCATCCTTAGCACTATCCCAGATGCTTTTTTTTCCCCCAAAATTAACAACATGTTCATAAAATTACTAGGGAAATTTGAGAGATTCAGATTAGTCAAAACAATGTGAATAAAGAAGAACAAATTGGAAAACTCACTTTCCTTGATTTCAAATGTTACTGCAAAGTGACAATAATCAAGAGAGTGTGGAAATGGTGTAAGGACAGACATATTGATCAATGAATTAAAACGGAGACATACATGTAAATCCTTACATGTATGGTCAATTGATATTTGACAATAGGCCAAGACAATTCAATGAGGGAATATATTCTCTTCTACAAAAGGTTAGAACAACTATCTACACACGTAAAAAAAAGAGAAAGAATGAAAAAGGAAAAAGGCAAAGGGACAGAAAAGAGAAACATTTGGATCTCTGTCTCACACAATATGTAAAAATTAAACTGGAATACAGAATTAAATCTAGGAGGTAAACATATAAAACGCTTAGTAGAAAACATAGGAACAAAGTTTCACAGCCTTGAGCTGACAGTAGTTTCTTAGATACAATAGGAAAAACACAAGCAAAAAAAGTCTAAATAGATCACTGGACTTCTTCAAAGTTAAAGACATATGCATCAAAGGATACCATCAAGGAAATTAAAAAAAAAAAACAAAAACCCTAGAGAATAGGAGAAAATATTTGCAAACCATATGTCTGATAAGGGACTTATAGCCAAAATATAAAAAGAATACTTATAATGCAACAATAGAAAGATAGTTGGAAAATGGAAAAGAATTTGAACAGACATTTCTCCATAGATGTATAAATGGTCAATTGGCAAATGCAAAAATGCTCAACAGCATTAATTGTTAGAGAAATCCAAAGAAAAATTGCAATGAGATATGCTTCACACTTACTAAAACAGTAACAAACAAAAACAGCAACAAACATTGGTAAAAACATGGACAAATTGTAAATTTCATGCACTGGTGGCGGGATTGTCAAAAGGTTTAACCACTTTGGAAAGCCATTTGACACTTTGGAAAGTTTGAGGGTTCCTAAAAATGTTAAACATATGCAATTTAACTCTTAGGTATTATCTCAATTGCAAACATGTGTCTATACAAACATATGTAAATATCGATAGTGACAATACTCATAAGAGCAAAAAATGAAAACACCCCAAATATCCCTTATTCGAGGAATGGAAAAAATTGTGGTATTTCTAAAGAATGGAGTATTATTTAGCTATTAAAAAAGAGTGAAATATTGATTCATGCTACAACCTAGATGAACTTTGAAAGCATTATTCTAAGCAAAGAATACAGGAAAAAAAAAAAAAGACGAAAGGAAAAAAAAGAAAGGAAAAGAAAATCACATATTATGTAATTCCATTTTAGGAAAATGTCCAGATTAGGAAAATGTCCAGATAAGGAAATGGGAGACAAAAGGTAGACCATTGGTTGCTAAAGGACTACAGGCTGTGGGAATAGAGTGTGAGTGATTAAGGGGTATGAGATTTCCTTTAAGGAAAGTGAAATGTTTTTTTTTTTTTAATATTTTTATTTATTTCTAGGAGAGAGAGAGACAGCGTGAGCAGGGGAGGGTCAGAGAGAGAGGGAGAGACAGACTCTGAAAGAGGCTCCAGGCTCTGAGCTGGCAGTCAGCACAGAGCCCGACGCGGGGCTCGAACCCACGAACCGCGAGATCATGACCTAAGCGAAAGTTGGACGCTTAACGGACTAAGCCACCCAGGCGCCCTGTAAGTGAAATGTTTTAAAAATAGTAGTGATGGTCATACAATCCTCCAGACACTAAAAACAACTGAACTGTACAAATAGAGCGAGAAAATTTTATATATGAACTAGTTTTCAATAAATCTATTACTAAAAGAAAGAATGCAAAGGGGTCCATAATCATTTATGTGTCTTTCATTTATAAATGTTAATTTATAAATGATAGTTAAATCATTCCATAGATAAAATTCTTTATAACAAAATAAAAAATGTTATTAAGGGAAAGGATTAACTATTAAGAGTTTAAATACAATGCTCTGAACATAAACACAGTTCTTGAATCACAAGTCAAAGAAGGATGCATTTATCAAAGAAATGATCCCTTTGCAGCTTCAACTGTCAACCTATCAGCTCAGTTCCTACTCTCGATTACATTTTGACACCGTGAGATGCCAGTGTAAGTGTGGGCCAGAATTCTCCTAAGTATCACAGAATATGACCAAGAGTAGAAATAAATATTAATCACAAAATACAGATATCTAGGAAAATAGACAGCCTTGCACAGCTGTGGTTTACTTGAAAGAATACCAGATTTCAAGTTTGCATAGCTGGTATTAAAAACCAGCTCCACCACCCACATAAACAAAAGTGATTCCATATACTGTGTTTGCATTAACTGCCTTGCATCTTTCTTTCACCTATTTTTTAAAAAGAAAATACTTAGCATTAAGTATTGCTGTGAAGTGTAAATAAAAACCAAATGCTGAGGGAACCTAATATATGGTAGGTAATCCACAGTTGCAATATCTGGTTAATTCATTTCAGATTGTGTATAATAAAAATCACATATCAGTAAAACTATACTGAATTTAATTAACACATTTTAATTGTTTAGAATGCATTTTTTAATATTTTGAAAATATCAAAGGATCATTCTTAGGAGTACTTATTAGTACAGTCTTCATGCCTAAAAGAAAGCTGTTTATGTAATGAAAGAAGACTTAGGGATTGCTTCCTTGTTGTACATTTTAAAGTGGCAGAAGCCCTAAAATATGAAATGTTACATAGAATCTTATCATTAGGGTAATGAACGGAGATTTTTGAAGTCTAGCATGTAAAATCCAAATTTCTGTCATTTTAAAGGCCCATCAGGCACAATGAAATACAATATTAAGAATGTAACTTTTAAACACTGAAAGAGTACAGCAGTCTGGCAAAACCACCAGTAGAAAGCAGCACAGCAAATACAGCCCATAAATAAGAATACATATCTCAGAAGGATTAAAACATATTATTGTTTTAGTTGTGATAAAACTTAAAAAGGTTACACTTCTCTTTATCTAAAATAGTTCCCTATGAGAGAAAAAAATAAAACAAAAACAATTCTTTTCCTTCCAGCTCAAAAGAAAAAGTCACATAAATCAAAATGTCATCAGTGAACGGGCAGTACTGTAATACACAACCCATCACAGTCTTCACAGTGTCTTAAATAAGTATCACAGAGGCAAAGAGATGAAATAAAACCCCGTGAGGTGCTCTTCAAGTACTCTCACAGTAAGTGAACAAATTCCCAAAATGCTGCCCTTTGGGATCCTGTCTCTATAGGCGGAATGAAATCACTGAAGGCAGAAGTCCATCAAACCGGACTGTATCTCATGGCCATTGGAGTCCCAACACACCAGACGGTAAATGTCGTATTATGCAGTATGAGAAATTAATAGAGAATTCACTTTTTTTTTTTCTAAAAATGTAATTCCTTCCCCAGATGCCCTTGGGTGTACATTATTGTTTTAACTGTAAGTTATTTCCAAGGAATGTCTACAGATAAACTTCGAAGTCTAAGGTCAAATACAAAAATCCGAGTGTACGTGTTTTACAAGAATGAAAAACTATTTAAAAAGGGAAATAAAGCCTCTAGGAAAAAGAGGTAACACTGTGGCTTTTGTAGCATGTTTTAATTCCTTATTAGATACTTTTCTTTTATTTTAACCATAATTCTGTGCATGATTTGGCAAAGAAGGGCTATATAATGTATAATTAATATAGAAAATGCATCAGGAAGATAAGTTTACTCCAAAAAGTACATAGGTTTCAACCTATGTAAAGACTTGGAGATTTCATTTTAAATAGTTGTAAGAAAAATTCACAACTAACAAATTCCCAAGCTTTGATTTTCTGCAGGGGTTAATGTACACATTAATTTCTTGATAATCATTATAGATACATACATAGATAAACAGGTGGGTGGGTGAACAGGTAGATGGATTGATAGATGGTTAGATAGATAGTAGGTGAACGGATAGATAGATAAACAGATAGATACAGTCACATCATTTCATTTTTCAAAGTGATTTTGCAATGCACTGGTCATGCATCACAGTTAAAATCAGCAGAGTGAGACTTTGAGGTCTCAACTGCATTTGCTTGCTCCTGCAACTGATTTTGTGCTCGATTAAATTTATGAAAAACACCTTTCATTTTGTGATGTTACAATAGGGAAGTTAAAAAAAAGAACTTTGCTATGTATAAATAATGTAAGACATGCAGAAAAAGCACAACTTACCAACTTGAATTCCCATTAGATTATAAACAGTACTGATGAAATTTGCCACAATTTGGTCTCAATTTTATTCTATCAAAATGTGATAATTATAAGAAACATTTTTTAAGAATTGAGCAAGAATTTTCCGGGGTATCTATTTGTTAAAAATCTGATGTTCAATCAATCAGAAAACAAAATGCTTCAAAGAGCTCATGTTCTACCAGCTTCAGTTTAGGCAAGTCCAAGATTTGGTACAGGTCCTTGTCACTGAAATATGTGCAATATAATTGGCTAGGCATTTTTTACAGGATATGTGAAAGCATTATATTTTAAAAATAAAAGAAAATTATTTATTTCACCCAGGAATTTTGAGTTTAAGTGATTCTTTAATACTAATGTTGTTGAGTGAGTGCAGATATAACTTAGTGGTCCAACCTCAGATGTAGAGATATTTTTCATTTATGCAGGCCAGTGAGTCTCAAGAAAATGAGGAACTCTATAATAAAATTATAGGAGACACAGGTTATTTTTTGTTATTGATAGGAATAAATTAATAGGAAGATAAAGCTTTTCAATCAGAAAGTAACTACAAGGAAAACTAAGAACGAATATGGAAAATATCGATATAATTTTATATAAGGCTATACTTCAAATATACACAAATATTCCATTTTTTTATGCATTTAAGACAGAATCAGACATAAAGTTGTATCAAATGGGGATTAGAGGTAATTGGAATTGTATTCCATAAAAAGAGGCTGTATATTACAGCTTGGACTCTGTTTACGGTTTAATTTAAAAACCTTATCTTGGCTGGCTCTAGATACTTTCCTACATATCATTAGAAAAGGTTTCAATTTAGTTATGGAAATACTGATAATCAAAACACCTATTCATGGAAGCCTTAAACACAGGACAGCTATTTCATATGATTTAATTTGGTAGGGTTCAATACTCAATTAAAAATGCTATAATATTCAAATTCAATTTTGGTTGAATTAAGGAGATTTAAGGTTTCTGATTTTAAAAATTCTTCAATTATATGATCTTAATATCAGAAAAATATATATTTATAAAAGAAAAGAATGAGAATTCATATAATCCTAGATTTATGTTATTGATAAACCAGTATGTGTGTGTGTGTGTGTGTGTACAAAATTAGGGTAGGGCTAAATATCAAAGAAATGAACAAAGTAATTTAACTGCTCCTACAAAATTAGATTTCAGATATTTTTTTACTCCTACAGTAATTTTCAAAGGTAATTTTGACTACATTTTCACAAATAGTAGATTTGGGGGAGTTTATTTACTTATTTATTTAGAGAGTGGTCACGCCCAGTGTGAAACCCAACATCGGGCTCCATCTCAAGACCAGACAATCATGACCAGACAATTGAGAGCCCCATGCTCAACCGACTGAGCCACCCAGGTGCTGCAGGATTTGGAGGAACCTAATCTGGGCATTCTTTCTATGAGTATATCTTCCCACTCCTATCACTGAAACTGCAGATTGGCCTGGGTGGCAATTTGAAAGATTAAAATAGGTTATGCTGATTTGATATTTATTATCTTAATTGCTCACAACTAGCACAGACAATGAAATGCCAACAGGAGGCTCAGGCAGCTTCCAGGCAATATTTTGGAAAAGATGCTTACTAGCTCTGAGACTTCAGGCAAGTTATTTAAACCGACGTGAAAAAGTAGATAGGTGTGATAAATAAGAGATGGTGCTTAGAATGTAATATTAGTAATAGCTCTTACAGTATGTTAGATAAGAGAAAACAGCAGTTTTACATTTTATGGTTAATTGAGATTTATGCTTACTGTTCTTAGAAGACAGGTCTTTAAGCAAAACTTTCGTAGGAATTGCCTTTAAGTGTATACTTGTCAGCCTACAAAGCAGAGAGAAATGCTGCTGTTATTGTGAAAAAATGCAAGTAAATGTGGATCCTTTGTGTAAAGACTGTTTGGGTCTTAATGATGTAATAATCTTGCCAGTCTTACACCCCACTTCTTTCTTAAACTCCTATAATTTGATTCTTCATTTAAACATTAATGCTACTTTTTCTCCTGCTGCTGCTACACTTATTCTGAAACAAGATTTCCCAGTATTTTTGCCTCCATATTTTATTGTTCCTGTATTTTTTAATAGTTTTGATGTTGGTAATATTGACCTTACTGTTTAACGCCTGCACGAGCAAGCGCAAGCGCACGCGCACACACACACACACACACACAATTTCAGCAATCTTTTTATGGCCTTTGATTACAATAATATTTCTTGTTCTCAGATTGCTATTTTTTAAAATTATGTTAAATGATGCTAACGTTACTATATTAAATAATGTAGTTACTTCCTGATTGAAAGCACTAACATTATTTAACAACTCAAGTTGAGACTTGTCTTTGTAACTGAGCCATGAGAACTAGGGTTGCTGTCCCCTCTCCCTTGCTCACTTAAACAACTAGAAAACAGGACAAACTATACGCCGACACACAACAGACTTGTTAAACATTTTTTAAACTGATAAAACCAAGTATTTTAAAGAATACAGCTACTCTAGAGAACACTTGGCAGTTTCTTAATGTTTAAAAGTTAAAGTCCCACAATGCAGCAATTCCATTCCTAGGTATTTACCCCAAGGTAAAAAAAACATGTTCCTAAATCTCATGAACTTGAATCTCATTAACTTTAATCATCAACCTTGAGTTATTCAAAATGGCCATTTTTTCTTTCAGTTTTATAGAAATATAATTGATATAAAGTACTATATAAGTTTAAGATGTAATATATAATAACCTAACATGTGTACATATATACATATACATGTTTATAACGATTACCACAGAAAGTTTAGTTAACTTGCACTTAGGCAATAAACACATTAAGTTTCATTACCTTATGTAATGTACACCTTGACTATAGTTAATAACCCTGTATAATATATTTGAAAGAGCTAAGAGACTAGATCCTAAAGGTTCTCATCACAAGAAAAAAATATTTTATGTAACTATATAAAGTAAGAGATTAATAGTAAGAATTTCTTTTTATTTGTTCACTTAAATGTAGGGAATATCTTATATTTATGGTAACATTCAACTTCTAGAAATTCATCCTGACAAATACATTGATATAACTGATGACTGTACAGCATTACTAGAGTTGTTAAATAACAAATGGAATCTACTAGTTCATATATAAAGAGTTGACATTATCAAAGGAAAATGATTCAAAAACAAGAAAGAAATGCTTTATTACAAATTAATAAATTATTGTAATGTATAAATACATAATTATATAATAAATCATAAAATAAAATATAAGTCTGGCAAACCAACTTTTTCTACTTATCTTTATTGTCAATACTAAATCTTATTTAGTTTTATTTTGCATTTATTTTGGTGATATAAAGTTATATTAAAGCCAAATTAACATATACATAAATTTTTGTGTTTTTAATAATTGCCTAAGGCATAGTATTTCACTAAGGCATAGTATTATTTGTTAGCACATGACATTATACTTTTTACCTAACTTAAATAAACATGTGACTTGTAACAAAAATAGAAGCACAATTAACAAAATGATGATGTTTGCACTGATTAGCATGAACACTTAGAGGATAAAGGATGTGGAATTAGGCTTTCTGATCTCCAGTATTCTAAGGGATTATCACTTGTTTCTTTTTTAAGAGTCATTAATTGGGCATTAAGTTAGAAATGAGTGTCTTTAAATGATTCTATTTACCAATCCTTAAAAACATATTTAGTGATGAATTTTCCTTTCCTTATGTTTTGTTTTTAATCTGGGGATGTTCTTGCAATTTGTGGCAAGAAACGGCAAAGAAACGGAAGAGCTTACGTTCTTCTCGTCTAATGAACTGCTCTTAATTATAATACATTCGACCAGCAATTTTTTTTCTTCAAAATCCAAGAAAATATAATGGCATATAACAGTTATTTTTAAATAAATAAATATGCTGGTATGATGCCGAATATATGGTCATTTTCCTCCTCAGCTGAATCCATACTATTTGAGATTCTCATTGATACACACAGAAGTTGCTGCCCCCAAATGAATTCTCTATTTAACTGGAGAGATTCTATCTGTTACATTTTTATCTCTAAGTTTTCAGTTTTCCTCAGTATTTATCTCCTGATGTCATTTTTTTTTAGTTCCAGGACCCCATCTAGGATACTTTATTTCTTTTAGTTGTTATATCTCCTTAGCATTCTCTTGTCAGAGAGAGTTTTTCAGATTTTCCTTATTTTTGGTGACCTTAAAAATTTTGAGGAATACTGGTAAGGTGTTTTTGTAGAATGTCCCTCTAATGAAATTTATTGATTATTATTGTGTTTTCTAGAGAAAGACAGAAGAACTACCATGACATTTTTATCATGTAATATCATACAATGTATGTCCTAAATTATGTGTACATAATTTATCACTGTTCATGCTGATCTTGATAATGTGGTTGAGATAATAGTGCCTATTGGTTTTTGTCACTGTAAGGTTTGTAAGGTTGTTCTTTTTATATTTTTTTTAGAAATGGTTTGTTTTCCATCAACCTTTTTTTTTTTTTTTTTTTTTTTGCCTTTGTGGAAGAAGAGCTTATGGCCACTCAGTGGTTGTTCTTGCCCATGCAGTGGCCTGAGCAGTGGGAGCGGCATACCAGTCTTCCGTGGCAGGCTGAGCGCTCCAGTCTTCAATAGGGAATTGCTGAGTAGGTGTACCTGCACCCCTTCAGCCCAGTCTGTGACTTCATAGTGAGTAGCAGTGAACTCAGAGCTGGAGAAGTCCACTAACCCTGAAATTCCTCCTCGGGTCACGGCCTTTCAGCAGCAGCCTGCCGTTCAGTTTCAATCTCTTCAAAATCTGGACGATGAGGCATCACTTCCCACGGGTCTTCACAGCAAACAGTGCCACACAGGTGCAGAACTTCCCAAGCCAGCAACCTCTCCATCAGACCCACTGAGTCGCTGCAAGGGATGGCGATGTCCACAGAGCACAGAGGAGTGCCTGTGTCACACAGAGCGATGGTGGTCAGCCCTGGGATCAGTAAACCAAAAGTCCTGGCTTCTGGAAAACTGCCTGGATCTGGTCGGGGAAGGTTTCAGGAGTGAAACAGCCAGCAATGGGGGTGGCTCCAGTAGCAGCAACAAACTTCAGCACAGCTCGCTGGCCAGTATTCCTAGATGTCAGGACACAGACATCAGCAGGATTTTCAACAGCAACGGTACAAGCTGCCAGAAAAAGCTTCTTCCAGGTTCTCTTCAGACTTGTGCTGTAGATACCATCACTTTTCCTTTTGTAGATGTACTGTTCCTTTGGAAGCCAAGGTTGGTGCCACCTCAGCGGGTTCCTACTGCAAGGAATTTGAGGACATCTTCCTCCTTCGTTTGCAGGCCATTAAGGGCTCCAGACATTGTGAAAGTTTCCCTTAAAGTTACTATAGGAACACAGAACAAGGCTGTATAGACACCTCTCTGGGTAGCACAGAAAGGCAAGGTTGTTCTTTCTTCTTTCAATACTGTGCTTTTGCTATTGCATCACTATGTGCAGCCCATATTTAACGAGTGGGGAGTTATTCTCTCCCTCTCTGAAGATAGTGGGTGTATTTAAGTGTTGTGTAATTTTTCAGCTTAGGGATTTATCTCCTTTCTACAGTCATTTATTTAAATAATACTTTGTATCAGTATGGACTCAGAGATACTTAGTTTATACTTTGAGTTATAATTCAGTGATTATTTATTTATTTTTTGGTTGAAAATGTTCCAACTTTGGCCAAAGTTTAGTCAGCTCCTGTTTTTGTTGTTCTTGTTGCTATTTGTTATTGCTCGTTTTTGAGTACTTCCTTGCTTTCTGGCAACGTCAGATGCTCCAGACCCATCTTGTGTATTTCCTGCCCCCAAATCATGGGACAAGCCACTTTGCAAGGAGCCTTAGTTCTTTATACTGGAGAAACGGATTAGAAATGAAGAATTGGATCTTAAATGTGCTCACTGCTGATAGAGTGTCGTTGCTTACTGGTCTTCTCAGTTGACAAAGGGTATGGAAGTGCATACTCTAATGTGTGTATATGAAGATGTCTAGAAACATTTTTGTATGCAGACACCTGTATCTATATTAAACTACATATGAGTTCACCCTTGGTCGCAGCATATAATATTTTACACATTTTTGAATTCAGAGAGTTGTTCATAAAATCCTTTTGTGATTCAAGGATTTATTAAATCATGCATGCAAAATGTGCTAATTGGATTAGCAAAAGATCAATAGGTAAAAACACTCCATAATTCTGCAACTATCAATTTAAAAGTCTTGTTCTTAAGAGTGGTTGAAAGGTCCAACACTACATTCTTCCACTGTGTAAATTGTACTGCACGTTGTTCCTTCTGGCACTGAGTTTTCAAAACCTCACAGAGTAACATTTTTAGGCAAAGCAGTGTAACATTTTTAGGCAAATCAACAACAGACGTATGTGTCCATGTAGGGGCGGTAAAGTGGGGTCAGTTTCAGTGTTAGTCATCAGGCAAGACAGATATTAAGATTCATAGTCTAAGAATAAAGTACTTTACAAACTGTAAATCTACAACACGTGATTCTTATATCTACTTACTAGAAAACTAAGGAAAGCACATACAGATTTTGAATAAGGTAATATGAAAACAAGAATGCATTTTTGCTAATCTACAAAGAAAAAAACCCTCAAAGTTCTACTACAATTCAGAAAGATTTTATAGGACAGAGACCTAATGCTCAATTAAAGAGAGGATAAGAAATATACTTACTAAGTTAGCAATTAATTCAGAGGAAATTAAATACCCAATTGGAGGAGAGGTGGCATGTGTAAGAAAAAGGATAATCCTTAGATAACACTGATAACACCAACCTTTTTTCATCATCCAGCGCATTTGACAGAAAATAACCTTTTAAAAATTTTACCTGTGACACTTTTATTCAGCCTAAGTATTCTGTATACAGTGTAGTGTACATTAATTTCCACTCTGTATTTTGTCAAATGCTGTCATCATCTTTTGATCATGCCAAATATTTCACACATTCGACTCCAGTACACCCACACCTAAGAACAGCATTCTTCATTAGTGTTGGAATTTCCTAATATCAGAAGTTACAGGCTTCTAACTGTAAAACAGTTTAGTGCATAGTTTGTGGAGCACACAACACAACTTAGTTCAAGGGTATTTTGGCAACTCACGCTACTAAAAAATAAGTCTTGAGGCACCTGGGTGGCTCAGTCGGTTACACCTCTGACTTCAACTCAGGTCATAATCGCACGGTTTCTGGGCTTGAGCCCTGCATCAAGCTCTGTGCTCAGAGCCTGGAGCCTGCTTTGGATTCTGTGTCTCCCTCTCTTTCCCTCACCTGCTCACACTCGTCTGTTTCTTTCTCTCAAAAATAAATAAACATTTTAAAAATTAAAAAAAAAGAAAAGAAAAAGAAGGCTTTAAGAAGGCTTGTCATTGTAGGGCTAAATTTTAATAGAATGCTTAAAGTATGGGTTCAAATGTTCGCAAACAAAATTCTGGAATTCCTGATTAGTTTTTCCATAAAATAATTTGAACCAATATGTAACAAACTTTAGGCATCCGATGTGAAGGCTCCACCAGTTCTGAGCAAAGTGTACATGGTTCCAAGAGGGTCTGAGCAAGGAAGGAGAGGCTCAGATATGTACCAGCAGACACTTTCTCTCCCTCTTCTTCTTTTTTTAAATGTTTATTTATTTTGAGAGAAAAGCAAGCAAAGAGGAGCAGAGACAGGGGGAGACAGAGGATACAAAGAGGCTTTACACTGTCAGTGCAGAACCTGACCCGGGGTTCATTCCTATGAACTGTGAGATCATGACTTGGGCCAAAACCAAGAGTCGTATGCTTAACTGACTGAGCCACCCAGGGGCCCCTCCCTCCCTCTTCTTGATGAGAGTTTCCAGAGAATCACTGTAGAAGCTTCATCAAACACTGCTTTGAAGTATGAGAGCCAGGCACTTCCCTTTTTCTAGAGCCCAGAACCCCTCAGCCTTGGTTAATCTTCTCTTACAGTTTCTCAGTTATATCTTTATCATCTATATGATCAATGTTCCCTTGAGGAGGATAAGGGTGTTGAGTCAATAGTGCTGCACTTCAGGATACCACTTTGCAGAGACTGTCAAATGATTTAAGACTCAAAGGAAAAGAACAAATTGTCTGCACTGGGGCTCCAGGTGTCGAGAAAGAAAGTAGTGGGTTGGCTAGTCCAAAGCCCAAGCTTCTCATTTATATAAACTAGTCAGGCCCGATATTTAAGAGCTAGCTCCTCCCTAAGTAATACCGTATTGTTGATGGTGAAATCCCTGGACAGGGAACACCAGATTTAAAATCCTTCATAGGTAACTGACATTGGAAGTTGACTTTATATCTGTGTGGTACAGTTCCCTTATCTATCAAAGAAGTAGAGCACATTATGGTTGTGAGTATAAAGTAAGATTATATACCTGAAGTGCTAAACTAAAAATAGTGCCTTGCTTTCAAATAACCTTTCAGAGGACATAACTAACTATGAATTTAACATTACTACAACATCTCTATTCACCCACCCTTTGCCCTGATACCTATTATTATTGATCTTCTCTTGGGAATTAGTAGCAATAATCCCTGGCAGAACAAAACATAGACAAAAATAAAGCAAAACAAACAAACAAACAAAAATAGTTACTTTACTTAAAAATAAGTAGTTTGCCAGGAATGGCTAGCAAACCCACACTGAGGGATGAAAGATTACTCCACACTGCTAAGCAGGCGCGGAGAAGGCACGGGTCAAGACCCCATTTCCCTGACTCATATTATCATTTATTGTAGTATCAGGCCAATCACAAATCTTGGTTTGCTCTGTACAGAGGGCTTCTAACATTTCAGGCATGGAAAAACAAAGGGTGCATGACTTAAAAGTGAACAAGCACAAGAGACTAATCAAATCAGAGATGTAGGGCAAGGGTCTCTGTGTCCTATTGTTTTGCTAATCGTTGTATACAATGAATAGATAATGGGGTTCCCCAAGGACTGAAGAAACACTTAATGAGGGCCGTCCCCTGGGCATTCCCCTGTCAGGGCAGTTAAGCAGGCATTCCAAGAGACTGGCTCCTCCCAAGCGTACCCGCAGCCCACCAGAAATCTCAGTGTTAACATTTTAGCTAGCCAAGAATTGTGTATAATCTCGTCATCTTCAGTGATAATCCTAATAATCCATTTGTAGTTACTAGTACCTTCTATATAATACAGAAGCATTTCCGTATTCTTCCCTCAAGGAAGGGCAGGGACATCTAAGGCACTGTTGCTGGGATTTACAATGGAACCCTAGTTGATTTAGGGGAACTCCCGGATAAGAACTTCAGAGCCTAGATTGGGATTCTGTTTTCAGGAATAAATAGCTTAAACAACATTTCTCAGTCAGTGACTGATTTTTTTGTAAGATTATATTCATCTATCCCTGGAACACGGTTCTTTGATTAAATAATAAGATGAATAAATCATTTACAGTTTATTTTGCCTGAAGAGAGCTTAATTCTATCAGATGCAGTTTAGATTTTGGAGAACTGTAAGACTTTGGGGGCCACCCATTATTTATGTAGAGATTTAAAAATAATAGTGGTTGTACACTAAGCTAGCATAGCAATTACACAAGGCTTGACATCTTTAGAGGGCAAATGTCTCACAGAAATGGTGACAAATCCATGTGTAAGATTAAAAATATCAGAGTGAAAAAATATTCTAATCAAGCCACTCTAAATCAGGCCAGAAGGTGAATAATGACATTTCTTATCATTATTAATGCTTTTTTAAAAGTATACTTAACATGATAAATCATTTTTCGTATATAAAACCAATCAGGGTGAGGGCATTTGCCCTGTTTGAGGATAGGATTAACATACTGCTACTTAAACAACTAATGTTCTAAATATCCGGTGGTATATTAAATTGTCTGTGACCTCTACAAATAAAAAAAAAAAGTTTAAATTTCTTCTACTTAAACTATGTATAATATAAATTCATTATTTATAAAATACAGCCTAAATCTTAGAAAATTAGTTTCTTCAAATCCTTTAATTTTTAGAATTCTTGATAGTAAAAAGTATCTACTAAAATGTGTAAATGCATCCATGTGACTGCTCAGAGTGCCAGATTAAGGCAAACTGCGACATAGATCATTTTTCCTTAGAATGTTTGAGGAGTTTTTGGCTAATTGGCACCAGTCTCCTTCCAAATAGGACCAAAATTTCTTATTATCATTATTTTAATGCCTAATTTTTTATACTATTCCACACACTTCATTATAGCTTTTAGCATAAGTGGTCAGAATCCATCTTTTAGTTGTATCCAAAGTACCAGAACTGATATAAAATCTATTACACCATTCTGACACAACAGAATTTTTTAAGCCTGAATATTAATAATTTTCTTAAAATACACCAGATTCTAGTATCTAGCATATCAATGGCTTTACAGGTAACAAGAAAGACCAGAAAGTTTTATCTCTTCAGGATAATTTGTCTCTTGCATTTTCTTGATTTATAACACCAGTAAGACATTTACCATTATAAACTGAGTATATCACATTATTTAAATTGTGTATGTTACTGTACAGAGGGATATGGGCAAGTATGTGGTAACCTAAAACAATGAGCTTAGATGCTAAAGTAAATTATAGGAAAAACAGAACCATCTTGTGTGTTCACAACTTTTGTGGTTTAAAGAGACAATAGCCAAATATGAAGTGTGGGAGGATTCAAAAGTTCCTCTTCTCATTTGTTCCATTTCTGTTTACACCTTAAGCATGTGAACTGTTTAGTGCTATGTACTCTATAAATCAACAGTCTTCATCTACTTCTGTTTACAAAATTAAATAAATTACCTAGAGAAATTAAAGGAAAATTCTCTGATTGACTAAGAAGCCATTTTTAATTACAGCTCTCTAGGTCATCTAGTTAACTGGATATTACTAAAAGGTAGGATAAATGATTAAAAAGTGTTGGATTTGAAATGAGAATCTCTAGAAATTTAGTCTCATACGAAATTTGTAATCCTGGTTTTCTCACGTGAGAAACGGGTATAATATGTCACCCAAGTGAATGTGTAAGTATATTGGATGCATCACAAATTCATAAATACATGACAGGGCTTATGGTATGAAGTCATGTGTAACCAGCTATATCTAAAAATCTAAGATTTTTTTGTGAAAGAAAGGATTCAGAGATTTAAAAAATCCTTCGGAACTAAGAGCCAGCCCTTAGCCTAGATCCTTAAACCCTTAGAATACAAAAGCAACCATTTAGGGGCACTTGCGAGCCCTGTACCCTGGTTAAGCATCCAACTTCAGTTCAGGTCAAGATCTCACATCAGCTCCTGGATTGGAGCCCCGCTTGGGGCTCTGTGCTGATGGCTCAGAGCCTAGAGCCTGCTTCAAATTCTGTGTCTCCCTAGCTCTCTGCCGCTACCGAACTCGTGCTCAAGCATGAGCACTCTCTCAGAAAATGAACATTAAAAAAAAAAATTAAAGCAATCACTTAATTGTGTAAATAATATACCGATCTTAAAAAGCAGGCATTCTAATTGGAGAGTTGGAAATCTCCAGGCAGGTATGGCACTGACAATTCTTGGTAATGCCAAAGAAGAAGGAATCCTATAATGAATGGTGTCATGCCATTTAGATGGGCCTCCAGACTGCTTACTTCTAAATAAATGCCTGAGCGTTAGTTAAAACAATCTAAATAAATTAGTGTGAGATACAACTTTGATTACTAGAGTTTATTTAGGTGTTTTTGTTCCTGTGAAGGACCAAAAGCAAAAAAGAGAGAGACCAAAAATTAGGTTAAAAAGAAACACTGGATAAACTAATGTGTTGGAAAAAATATATATCTGATTAATAATTATCAATTATTATTGATAATTATACTGACAGTATAATTATTTTTGTATGAATGGAAATTCCTGCCTTCTGATTTATATAACTTTCCAAATGTCAATACCATACTGTTTACTTATGTAATATATATTTAAATATACATATAAATAAATATAATATGTAATACATATTTATGTTTAAAAATCAGGAAGTATGCCTCTAGCTTTTTTTCTTTTCTCTCATTGATATTTATTTTTAAAATGCATTTTATATGTGCTTTGTTATATTTTCATATAAATTTTAAATATTCAAAAAAGGAAATAATATATGTGTCACATAAACTCCAATATATATCTATGGATCACATTTTACATCTATTCTTGCATTCTTCCCTTAGGAGAATTTCTCCTCTCTTTACACACACATACATACACACACATACACACAACCTCTTACAAAAAAATTAGGATAATCTCACTTTATACATATAATAGCATAAGCTGCTCATTGTTCATTGCAAAATATAAAGATATTGTAATACATTTAAAATAGTCTTCATGACCATGGAAATTTTTAACTATGTATTAAGACTATATCACAATTAGCTAAATGGTGTTGATTGTGTTTGTAGTGTCAAAAAAATCTCAATTATAAACAATGCTGTAATTTCTGTTCCTCTTAATAATATAGAACTTAATCCTCTAGTCCCTCTCTTCCAAATATTCTGGCCTCTATTGCTCCCATCCCTATCAGTCTACTTTAGGCTGTAGTCATTCTTGCTTGATTCACCATCTTGGAAAATCTATTTCACCTCCCTGTCTCCTCCATTATATTGTTCATCATGCAATCAATTATATTCTGAAAAATCAAGTATACGATTATGCTACCTCCATACTTAGTGTTTTTAATAGAATGCTACTGCTCTCATGTTAAAAAGTGTATCTTCATCATGTTTTATAATATATGGTATCCCCCTCTTCAGCTTTATCTCGAGCTATTTTTTTCGTACTTTATGTGACTTTATTTTCTTTATCACCATGATGTATTACCTTCTCTCATAACTTAAATACTTGGTCTTTTCCCTGGGATCTTCCTTCAAGTCCTCTATATACATACAGACATATACTAGCTTGGCTAATATCTTCCTTTACTTTACAACTTATAATTCGCTCTCTCACTACCTACACCATTTTAAACCCATTCCCCTTGCATTGCCATAGTACACTGTCTTTTCCTCACTCATTCCAAATCATTTAATATTTGCTTTAACTTGTTGATGCTAGGCTTCATGAACTTACTGTTTCTTTATAACTATCACAGTGCCTAGTACATTATTTATGCTCAAATAATATTTTAAAAATTGACTTGAAGACTGTAGGGAGCCACTGAAGGTTATAAGCAATATAGAGACATAGTAAGTAGGTTGGATATAGAAGGTACACTCTCTTCATTCTCTCATCTAGTATGCTTCTTTTTAATAGAATCACCAGAAAATATAAACTCTGATTCTTCAGTTAGCATTCTGAATGCAAATAAGATCCTAGTAATTAAATGCATTCATGAAATATTTAAAAAGGAGAACAAAAGGTAAGTTTTTGCTGCTTTAAAATTTCCTATCAAGAATCAAAGCTACAGGTATATGAGTTTCTCCTAGCAACTTTGGTGGCAAAGACTATTCTCAGTATTTCCATATCTAGTTTCTTTCTTCATGGACAAAGGAAAGTTTGGGTGCAGAGCAAGAGATGCCGTCTATTCCATTTTCCTTTTGTTGAATTGTAGCTATGGCAGATTTTTTTCTTATCTTAAATTTTCTAGTTACAAGAGTAGCTTATTAAGTACCATTTCCTAGATTCTCAAAGATTGTATAAGCAACTATATTCTTACATTAATAATATTTTCCTAAAATACTGAGAATATTTGCTCTTTTCCAATCTCAGTTTTGAATGCCACAGCACTGGAGCCAGAAAAGGTGGCAGACACTTGAGGAAGGAAATCAACTTGACTATTTGAATGGCTTATCACTGAAGGCAGTTATTATCTGGTTACTACTGGAAAATGGAACCTACTAGAACATGGCATGTGATGACAAAATAGTTAAATTTTATTCTGTGGTAATCTGGAATAAAGAGTCAATTAAGATAACTTGTTGAAAGACCAAATGTCAAATGACTACTGCAATAAAACGTATTGATGGAGAAAACTGTGCATCAACTGTCTCCTTCTCCCTTTATGAAAATGATTAAAGAAAGAAAATGGCAAGTTAAAGATTTTAAATTAGTGGCCCAAACCACAGAGAACTGGGGAGTTTCAACCATCCAAAATAATGACTTATTTCTTATAATTATAGGGCTGTTTTCATAAAATATCAGATTCAAGGTCTGATAATGTGGGTTGCTAAAATACCATATAAAATTAATTCTCATTCTTGGCATAGCTAATTATTTAAAATTAGGAAATTTATGGGATAAAGTAGGACTGTAAGAATTGAAATGATAAATTATGGATGAATTTGGATGACTGTGATTATATGACAAATTTGTCTGATGGTCTAGTTTTGGCAGATTTAAAAACCATGTAGGGACTGTTCCTAGGCAAGTTACCTTGCAAGGGACACCAACTGACCTTATATTGCACCTCAACCATCCCAATCACCATCACATCTATAAGTGGACTCAGATCTCAATGTACCCTCAGACAGTGCAAAGTTCTACCTGAGATGAGAAGCCTCGCATGCCACAAATACTGTAGCCTTACTCTAACTATATATCAGTAGAAATCTAGGCAATTGTAGAAATTGCTTTTGTTTGTTACATTCATAATTTAAAAAACACATATATTTAAATACAGCCCAATATACGTAACCAAAGATTCTGGACCCAACAGACTAAGTTGAGCATCTTCAGGAGGTTCTGAAGTTTGCTGAGGTGACTGACTGAAACCTGGATTCACTAGGGCTTCAAGACCAGATCTTCTTTCCATCTTACAATATGGGAATGCAAACATGGAATGTTCAAGTAGATTATCATACAAGCTCTGCTTCCCTTCATCTTAACTACATCTCACAGAAGAGCCTAACCACTTACTTCAACAAGGTGTGACAAATAAACTGGAGACAATACCAACATCCTTAAAAAGGCTTGTAGGGGCTATACTCGCAGCCTGTGAAAGACACCAGAGGACAGATGGAAACCCAAAGCAGGAAAGGCTAAAAGGGAGCATAAAATCACTAGTTACTTTATTAATCAGCAGGGCTGATTATTTATCAGAATTGTTTGATATGAGGTTCCAAAGAGTAAAATACACTTCCCAAATTCTATTTGAAACACACACACACACACACACACACACACACACACACACAAAAGAAATAACTCTAAATTAGTGTATAAGGCGCAGAAATAAGCCACTATAATAGAGAAAGTAAAATCCCCTCTGTTACACAGGAATGGATTACTTCACAGACCAAGAGGATGAAAAGATCTAGGACCCTTCAAAAAAGGTTTTATGACAGTGCCACAGGATACACGGCATTTTCTTTCTGCCTTTGGCCAGAGATACCCAGGACCAGTTCTGAGAATAGAATATATAGGAAAACAGACATGCTGAGATGTTTGTACAGTTACTGATCACTGGCTCTCAGTCATCATTAACCCCCTGGAGGCGCAGAACGCTGCTACCAATTCATAGGTCAGAGCGAAAGACTGGGGAAGTCATGTGATAAACGGAATGTTGGACAATTTCCATCTCACAGTGAACCCAGCACATCCATGAGGTCATCTTATGGTTGTTTCATAGGCTCCAGAATCACATAGAGGCCAGATGAGTAGATCCCAAAATAATTTCTGTGCTCCCCTATTTAAAAGTTTTTAAAACAAAACTGAAATTTAACATGTATATATATATATATTCCATTGACACTTGCACTGATGATACAAAAGCAACAGTCTGCTGGCATTTTAGTTAAAGTCAATCTTATAGATAGATATAGATATATAGATATAAATAGCAATAGATATAGATAGATACAATGTAATATACTCTGCCATAAAAAGGATGAGATCTTGCCATTTACAGCAAAATGGATCGACCTAGAAGGTATTGTGTTGCATGAAATAAATCAGAAAAAGAAAGACAAATTTGATTTCACTGATATGTGAATTTAAAAAAGAAAACAAATGAAAAAACAAACATAACAGAATCAGATCAACAAATACAGAGAACAAACTGATAGTAGCCATGGTGCGGAGGTAGTCAAAATGGGTGAAAGGCAGTGGGAGATAGAGGCTTCCTGTTATGGAAGTAGTAAGTTATGGATATAAAGTCACAATAAACTGAATATAGTCAATGATGATATAACAGTGTCATGTGGTGACAGTTGATGACTACAGTTTTGCTGAGCACAGCATCACATAGAGTTGCTCAATCACTATGTTGTACACCTGAAACTAATGTAACATTGTGTGTTAACTATACTCAAAATTTATTATAATTTTCACTTTAAAAAAAGACTGGTAGAGTCTTTACAATGGTAAAGGCTCAGCCATTTAACAGATACATCCTTGATATCCTTGAAAACAGTTTCTCTTTTCAAAAAATAAAGAAATACATAACTGAAAAGCTTTGTTTCCAGTGATAAAATTCTAGTTTTCAAGTAGAAAATTACAATTTTGGAAAGTTTGTATCTGTTACCATGAGCTTGACAGTTTCCCAATACTTAAAGACTTTTCAAATAAGGTTTGTCATGGTATTTATGAATGAGATTTTTGATATTAAATAATAAAATGTGTCAAAATTTGAATGGTCTGCATAATACTATGAATCAATATTACCAAGTGATCAGTGAATGATGTTACAAAGTCATGCAGACATAAAAAATCCATTCAAAGTGCAAATGGGCTTATGTAACAGAGTTTGAAATTTATTGATAAGGTTTCAGATTCTGCATTGCAACTGACCTTTAAGAAACTACCACTTTTCAAGTTTTTTTCTAATATCAAAGAAGAATAGCCATAATTATCTGAAATGCTATTAAAGTTGCCTCTTGTTTCTAACTACACATCTTTGTAAGACCAAGTACTCTGCAGGTACTTTCACTCAAAAAACATGCAACTGATTCTAAGGATTCAACTTTGTTGTATTGACCCAGACATTAAAGTGGCTTACAAAATTATAAAATAATTACATTCTCTCACCTTTTTTTGAAAATATAGCGACACTTTCATAAAATCATATATTACAGATTGTCCTCTATGTTTTATTTTTGTCACTTTAAGTGAATCAATAAATACATACTCAGCTAACTTCTCATTATAATATTGAACGCAGTATTTATCTATAGATTTTACCCATATAAACAAAACCTCTTTGAAGTTTTCAATAATTTTTCAGAGAACAAAGTGACCCTGCTACCAAAAATTTTGAGAACTATTCAACTAAGTAAACTAAACAACTAAAAATCCTGACAAGTGTGATGTCACAATATGGCAGAGTAGGTGGTTCCCAACTTCAACACTACTCACAGACAGATCAGCCATCCACTATCCATACATAGGATGTCTGGGTGAAAATCCCATAAACAACGAATAATGTTGAAGCAACCCCTTGGGCCACAAAAACTGAGAAAAGGAAAATTGCATTAGAAGGAAAAAAGAAGCAGTTTCACCTTGAACATGTTCCCCCTGCCCAAGATGGCACAGCACTGCTCTGAGAACATCTTCCTATGCTTATGGTTTCTACAGTGGGGGGAGAGCCCAAAGTGGACTTCCAGTATCCCTAGCATTAGAGGACACTTCCTGTGAGGCCCACGTAGGTCTTGCCTCACAGTGGTCACCAGGGGAACCAGAGGGTCCAGACTACAGGAGATAAGCTAGAGATACAGACGGAGGTGGAGCTCACAGCAACCAACATGCAGATCTTGGCAGACCACAGCCGTTCAGTGGTTCTCCCCATTTGCAGAGCCAAGCTAGTGACTCCATCTGGCCAAGAAGCATGATTGGCAATTTTGCCCAGTTGCAGCTGGTCAATGGGCTATTCTGGCCAAGGAACAAATCATAGAGCCTGCCCGGACAGGGAGCCCATCCTACAAACCTACATGGGCAGACAGACAAGACAGCAGCCCCGCCCACCTATGGAGCATAATCTCTGGCCCTACCTCCAAGGAACTTGGGCAGCCACAGAGGCTAGTCTACTATACCACCTTGGCACAGAGCACAGCCGAGGGCCCTGCCTGATTGCTGAACACAACCTGCCTATGGAGTGACCTAAGCAAAAAGCCTACCAAGTGGCTTCACCCATTCACAGAGCATAACCTGCTGTCTGACTTGACCAAGAAACCCAAACAGCAAACTTGCCCAACAGCAGACCATGGCCTCCAGCCCCACACAGCTGCCAGGAGGAGCTGTCAGCCACATCTGACCAAGCTGCCTGCCCAGTGACCTCTCCAACAAACATGTCCAGCCTGTGGTCCTGCCCAACTCTGAGGTGTCCTATGGCCCCATCAGCCCAAGAACCCACCAGATCATTAGGCCCTGCCTTCACCCCCTGCAAATGTGGATTCTAGCCAGCAGTGGTGTCCATTTAGGGAGCAGATCCTGACTTTCAAGTTTCCAAAAGTCAAAGACAAAATTCTGAGGCAGCAAAAGAGACTTGTCACATACAAGTGAGTCCATCTAAGATGATCAGTGGGTTTCTCAATAGAAACCTAACAGGCCAAGAGAAAGTAGAATGATATATTCAAATACCGGGAGAAACCCGTCAACCAAGAATACTGACCTGGCAAAGCTGTCCTTCGTAAGTGAAAAGGAGATAAATCCTTTCTCAAACAAAAAAGCTTAGAGAGTTCATCACCACTAACCTGCCTTGCAAGAAATGCTAAGAGAGTTCTTCAAGCTGAAAGGAAATTAAATAACCATGTATAAACCTATGAATATGTAAAACTCTGTGATCAAAGCATATATATAATCAAAGTAAGATCCTCTAATATTGTAATGATGATACATAAATCACTTTCAACTCTAGTTTAAGAGTTAAAGGACTAATGTATTACAAATGGCTATAACTACAATAATTTGTTACTTAGATTCACCATATAATACAGATGTAAATTGTAACATCAATAACCTAAAATGTGAGTGGGGAGAGGTATGCAGTTTCTGTATGCTGAGGTAAAGTTGTTATCAGCTTAAAATATGATATTGTAACTATAAGGGATTTTATGTAAACTTCTTGTTATCTTCAATGAGAAATCTGTAGTAGATACACAAAAGATTAAGATGAAGGAATCAAAGCATACAGCCATGGCACTTCACATCACAAAGTAAGACAGAAAGAGAAGGAAAAAAGGAGCTAAAGATCTCCTAGTCAGAAAGCCATTAACTAAATGGCAATAGGAAGTCTTTATCAATAATTTCCTTAAATATAAATGGATTATATTTTCCAAACAAAAGACATAGACTGGCTGAATAAAAAATACAAGATTCCACCATATGCTGCCTAGGAAAATCTCACTTTAGCTTTAAGGACACATAGGCTGAAAAAGAAAGGATGGAAAGGATATTCCAAGAAAATGGTAACCAGAAGAGTCCAGGGGTGGCTATATTTATATCCGACAGTATAGACTTTAAGTTAGAAATGGTCACAAGAGGGGTGCCCCGGTGGCCCAATCAGTTAAGCGCTGGACTTCAGTTCAAGTCGTGATCTCATGGTTTGTGAGTTTAAGCCTTGCATTGGCTCTGTGATGTTTGCACAGAGCCAGCTTCAGATCCTCTGTCCCCCTCTTTCTTTGCCTCCTTCCTTTTGCTCTCTTTCTCAAAAATAAATAAACATTGAAAATTTTAAAAAGGAAAAAAAGAAATGGTCACAAGAGACAAAAAGTTGTCATATAATGACAAAGAGGTCAATATAATAATAATAATTATTTAGGCATCCATTACTGGATGCATATCTAGATTTGCATATCTACATATGCAAAGCAATACTAAACAAACTAAAAGGAGAAATAAACAGCAGTACAGTAGGGGACTTAATATCCCAGTCTCAACAACAGATAAATCATCTGGGCAGAAAATTAATAATAAAAGAGGAGATTTCAAAACCACTATATATAGATCGAGATACAGATTAGATGTAGATACAGATATATAGATATGGATATGATAAATAAACAGAACATTCCATCCAGCACCAGAATACATTCTCCTTAAATATGCAAGAGACATTCTCCAGGATAGATCTTAGGCCATGAAACAAGTCTTAACAAACCAAAGAAGTTTGAGATGATATCAAATATCTTTTCTAATCACAATACCAGTAGAAAAACTGAAAAATTCACAATCCTAGGGGAATTAAACAACATACTCATAAATTAACGATGGATCAAGGAATGAGGTACCTGGATGGCTCAGTCAGTTAAGTGTCCAGCTTAAGCAAAGGTCATGATCTCACATATTGTGGGTTAGAGCTCCATGTCAGGCTCTGTGCTAACAGCTCAGAGCCTGGAACCTGCTTCAGATTCTGTATCTCCCGTTCTCTCTCTCTCCCTTCCCCCACTTGCACTCTGTCTCAAGCCTTCTCAAAAACAAACATTAAAAAAAATGAAAACAAAGCAAAACAAAAAAAATGGATCAAGGAAGGAGTCAAAGATGGAAAGAAAAATATCTTGAGACAAATAAAAATGGAAGCACAAAATGCCAAAATACATTGCATGTAGCAAAAGCAGTTCTAAAAGGAAAGCTGTAGCTATAAAAAGGCCTATATTAAGAAAAAATTTCTCAAGTAAACAACTTAATATTACATCTCAAGGAGCTTGAAAAAGAACAAAGCACAAAATTAGCAAAAGGAAAATAAAAATAAAGATTACAGCAGAAATAAATGGAATAGAAACTAGAAAAATAGTTGAAAACATTAATGAAACTAGAGTTATTTTTTGTGTGAAGAAAAAATTAATAAACCTTAAGCTGAATTAACCAAGAAATATGATACTGGACTCAAATATAACTCTAAACAAGAAGACAGACTTTACAACTGATATCAGAGAAATACAAAGGGTCATTAGATACTAGTATAGACAATTATACTCCATTAGATTGTACAACCTAGTGGAAATGGATACATTCTCCTGGAAAGGGGGACACCATCATTTTTGAAGACTTTTGTGTTGGCTCACTTTTGCAGATCAGAGATGATATGTGAATGTTGCAACGGCATTTTATCCATCAACACAAGGAAAATAATGTGATCCTGGAAGAGCAAAAGCCAAGTTTTGTTAACTGTCTGAGAACAGAGAGGCACAATCACCACAGGAAGCCATGGAATTGAAGTAGAGACACTCAGCAGTATTTTATGAGACTTCTCTGGTGATGGTTCATTCATCACAGTGTCCCTAAAACTGAAATAGATAGGCACCCTGTTAAAGTGCTGCTTGACATGTATTGGAGGAACAAATTAAGCATCATAACTCAACTCACAGTAGTGAAAATTCATGGTCTCTTTTTTCAGTTTCTAGAACTAAACTGGTTCCTAGACATGTAGTCCCCTGATTAATGTAGAAACTATGTCTTTTCTGAGGAAAGACTCTGTTGTATTTGTATTACATGAATCCCTCTTCAAGTGTTCTATATTTTCCCGATGGCTATAAACGTGGAATAGATAAACAGCTATTCCTTTTGGAGTCAGTAGGTACTAGCACTGAGCTTACAATGACCCTGAGAGACTCAACTTGCCACTAAGGTCCAAGAGTGAGAATGCAGACTTAAAGAGGTCAGGGGTTAATAAGTACTTCCAGTGGTACCATGGACTTACTGGTGGTCCAAGGCTCATTAATTCAGGGGCACTAGAGTAGTAAAAGCTAAGTCTAAGTCCAGTAACTGAATCCTCTACCCTATTACAAGATCTACGTGGCCCAGACTAGTTGATACACAAAATTAACCATCACACAGGGGAATAGCTAAGGAACAAGAACACAAGAGCAAATATGCAAAATTCCTCCATGATTCTACAGCACCCTCCATTGCTTTGATAATAAATTTAAGGTAATATTGACTCCTGGGTGAAAATTCAATGATTTGAAACATCACTAAACCACTGAGAGATGAAAAGGTATGATTTTTATCTTAGTCCCTTTAATTTAGCTAATTTCTCTCTAAAAGTCTTTTGTGAGGTGGAGAATGACAACCAATGATTACAACCATAAAGTATGGTGACACCAAATCAACTGTAATTTAAGATCTGTTACCTCTCTTGGAGTAAATCTATACTCAATCCTGTTGTGCTATTGACTAATAAGTGAAATCCAAAGCAGTTTACATTCACAAAATCAACACTACCCTTTATTAGCTTACCTTTACTCTGTTGCGGCATAGTTTAGAGAAATTTTATTTATCCTCTTAGTCATCTTAGTTTAGGATTTTTCGAAAGAAATCAAGAATTTGGGTTCAGTGCTGATTTGGCAGATTATACCAGGACTGTAAGCCAGTGAAGGCAGGGACTGTGTCTGAGTTTTAATACCCAGAGCGCCACGTTATGTGGTGCTTAGCAAGCATTCAATAAGTGTTCTCATAATATGTGACTAAATAAGTGAATTACATAGAAAAGAGAAGAGTTTGCTAACTCAGTGTAAGTTTCTCCTCACTATGTCTGTTTGTAAGGGTGTTATAATTTCAAGAAGTAGAGAGGTTCTCAGAAAGAAAGAGACTGAGATAATTTCTAGGATTCTGCTTCAGTTACACAAAAGAAAATTATGGAACTATGTACATATGTTTCAAGAATATCCTGAAATACTAAGGGAGGCCACAATTTACACAATTTATAGACATGAACATTTATAACATGTACATGTACATATGTGATATATACATATATGTGTGTATTGAAGAAAATATTAAAATTTAATTTATTTTAAGTAACCCTATTTTTATGTTTATTTCCAATATTCAGGGTTTTTTTGGTTTAATTATAGATAATTTTTATAGGTTTTATTTATTTATTTAAAATTTTTTTAGAGAGAGACAGAGTGCAAGTGGAGGAGGAGGAAAGAGAGAGAGGGAGACACAATCTGAAGCAGGCTCCAGGCTCTGAGCTGTCAACACAGAGCCCGATGCGGGGCTCAAACCCAAAAGCTGTGAGATCATGACCTGAGCTCAAGTTGGATGCTTAACCGACTGAGACACCCAGGTTCCCCAAATTAGAGATAGTCTTGATATGCATTTTTAGTTGTGCTCAAATTTATTCTCGTTACCCATTAGTTTTATATACATATATGTATATAAATGTATATAAAACTATATATATAAAACTATATATATACATATATATATACACACACACATAATTGAAAAAAATCAGGTTTACAGTTTGAATTTTATTATAAAAGCTTATATTACCTAAGTATCACACTGCTTTCCTGAAAATTTAGTACTGTATATAGTATAATGTATTTTATAAAAGTATAACATGTAAAACAGTTGTTGAGAGCATTAATTAACCTATCAAAAATTCTTTTTTGGGGGTCATCTTGTAAGATGGCGAAGTAGGAGGACACTAAATTCACCTTGTCTCACAGATACATCTGGGTAATATTCACATCAAGCATAAATAACCCAGAAGATGATCTGAAACTGGCAGAACAAACTCCACAACTACTGGAAGTCAAGAGCCCACATCAAAGACGAAGGAATGGTAAGATATAGTCTGGAAGTGAAACAGACTATGGCTGCCCACAGAAGGGAGGGAGCCAGTGGTGCAGAAAAGACAAAAACCAGAGCTTTACACCTGGGAGTCAATGAACAATAAGGATGAATCCCCAAAATATTTGCCTTTATAAATGAGAGGGGCAAAATTTCTTGAGTTCTTAAAACCAGAGGGACTTAAAGCCCCTATTTCTTCTTCAGTTTTGGTAGGTTGTAGGTCTCTAGGAATTTATCCATTTCTTCTAGGTTGTCCAATTTGTTGGCACATAGGTTTTCATAATATTCTATTACAATTGTTTATATTATTTTGGTGTTGGTTGTTATTTCTCCTCTCTCATTTGTGATTTTGTTTATTTGTGTCTTCTCTCTCGGTCTCAATTTTTTTTATTTGATTAGTCTGGATAGAGTTTTATCAATTTTGTTGATCTTTTCAAATACCAGAGCCTGGTTCCATTGATTTGCTCTAGTGTTTTTTTATTTGTTTTAGATTCTATATCATTTATCTGCTCTATTCATTTTTCCTTCCTCCTACTAATTTTGGATTTTACTTATTTTTCTTTTTCTCACTCCTTTAAGTGTAGGGTTAGGTTTTTTGCTTGAGCTTTTTCTATCTTTATCTAGATCTATGTAGCTATTAGATCCATTTGCTTTATAGTGTTTTTGAAATACTCTTTTATTTATCAATTTTGTGTGGATGATTTACCTGTTGTTGAGAGTGGAGTATTAAATCCCTTACTGTACTGATGTTTATTTCTTTTAGTTTTTTTAGTATTTGCTAGTGTTAGATGCCTAAATAACAACAATTATTATATCTTGGTGAATTGACCCCTTTTATCATTATATAACATACACCACTGTGGTTAGAACAGATAGTTGATATCATCTCAGACTTTTAAGTTTGTTAAGACTTGTTTCATGGCCTAAGATATGATCTATACTGGGGAATGTTTACTGAATGCTTGAGGAGAATATATTCTGGTGCTGTGAAATGGAATGGCTATCTCCCCATATCTATATCTATATATCTGTATCTATATCTCTATCTATCCACATCTGTATCTATATATATTTAATGATAAAATTTAGGACTGGATGGCTTCACATAATTCCACCAAACATTTAAAGACAAGTATATACCTATTCTTAAACTATTCAAAAAAATAGAAATGAAAGAAAACTTCCAAATTCATTCTATGAGACTGGTATCACCCTGATATCAAAATCAGATTTTTAAAAATTACAAAAAAACAAAGAGAACTGTACGCCAATATCTCTCATGAATATAGATGCAAAAATCATTCACCACGATCAAGTGCAATTTATTCCTGGGATGCAAGTATGGTTCAACATTCACAAAATGATCAACATGATGCATCACATCAATAAGAGAAAGGATAAAGAAAAAACCACAAGACCATTTCAACAGATGCAGAAAAACCATTCAACAGAGTACAACATCCATTCTTGATAGAAATCCTCTGCAAAGTGGATCTAAAGGGAACATACTTCAACAAAATAAAGGCTTTATATGAAAAACCCATAGCAAATATCATACTCAATGGAGAAAAACCAAGAGCTCTTCCTGTAAGATCGGGAACAAGATAAGGATGACCCATCTCACCAGGTTTAGTGGTTAGGACTCAACACAGAGCACCAGGAGTCCTAGCCACAGCAATCAGACAACACAGAAGTAAAAGGCATCCAAATCAGCAAGGAAGAAGGCAAATTTTCACTATTTGCAGATGACATGATACCATATATAGAAAACCCAAAATACTCTGACAAACAGATACAAGAACTGATAAATTCAGTAAAATTGTAGGATATAAAAATCAATGTACAGAAATGTATTCCTGTACACTAATAATGTAGCAACACAAAATGAAATTAAGAAAACAATCCCATCTACAACTTCATCAAAAACAATAAAATATCCAGGAGTAAACTTAACCAAAGAATTGAAAGATATGTAATCTGAAAACTCTAAAATACTGATAAAAGAAACTCAAGAAGATGAAAAGAAATAGAAAGACATTTCATGTTCGTGGGTTGAAAGAATATTGTGCAAATGTCCATACCACATAAAGCAATCTAAAGATTTAATGGAATCCCTATCAAAACACCAACTACATTTTTCAAAGAACTATAACCAATAATCCTAAAATATGTATGGTACCACAAAGGATTCTGATTAGCCAAAGCAATCTTGAAAATGAAAAATAAAACTGGAAGTATCACAATCTCAGATTTCAAGTTATATTATAAAGAGGTAGTAATTAAAACAGCATGGCACTGGCACGAAAAACAGACACACAAATCAATGGAATAGAGCAGAAAACCCAGAAATAACCCCACACTTATATGGTCAATTAATCTTTAGCAAAGCTGAAATGAATATACAATGGGAAAAAGAGATTCCTCAACAAATAGTGTTTAGAAACTGGAAAGCTACATGCAGAATAAAACTGGACCACTTCCTTTCACCATACACAAAAATAAACTCAAAATGGATTTAAAAACTAAATATGAGACTTGAAACTATAAAAATACTTGAATACAGCATAGGAATAATTTCTCTGGCATTGGCCATTGAAACGTTTTCCCAGATATGTCTCCCAAGGCAAGGGAGAGAAAAGCAAAAATAAACTATTGGGACTATATCAAAATAGAAAGCTTCTGCACAGCAAAAGAAACAATCAACAAAACTAAAAAACAATAATAATTATTATATTTTTAAAAACCTGAATGCAAAAAGGTATTTGCTAATGACATATCTTATAGTACAAAAATCTTATAAAACTTAACACCAAAAACCAAATAATCCAATTAAAATGGGCAGATTTCATGAAGACATTTTTCCAAAGAAGACATATAGATGGCCAACAGACACTTAAAAAGATGTTCAATATCACTTACCATCAGGGAAATGAAAATCAAAAGTATGATGAGGTATTACTTTAAATCTGTCAGAATGGGGGCGCCTGGGTGGCTTAGTCGGTTAAGCGTCCGACTTTCGCTTAGGTCATGATCTTGCGGTCCGTGGGTTCAGGCCCCGCGTCGGGCTCTGTGCTGACTGCCAGCTCAGAGCCTGGAGCCTCTTTCAGTCTGTGACTCCCTCTCTCTCTGACCCTCCCCTGCTCACGCTGTCTCTTTGTCTCTCTCTCTCCTAGAAAAAAAAAAAAAACATTAAAAGATAAATGTCAGAATGGCTAAAATCAGTTAACATAAGAAATAACAGGTGTTGGTGGGGATGTAGAGAAAAAGGACCCTTCATGAACTGTTGGTGGGAATGAAAACTGGTGCAGCCACTGTGGAAAACAGTTTGGAGCTTCCTCAAAAAATTAAAAATAGAGCTATCCTACAAACCAATAATCACATTACTGGATATTTACCACAAGAATACAAAAACACTAACACAAAGAGATACATGCACTCCATGTTTATAGCACCATTATTTACAACAGCCAAACTATGGAAGCAGCCCAAGTGCCCATCAATTGATGAATGGCTAAAGAAGATGTGGTATGTGTGTGTACACATACACAAAGAGAATGAAATCCTGCCATTTGCAACAACATGGATGGAGCTACAGAGTACAGTGCTAAAGTGAAATAATCAGAGAAAGGCAAATACAATATGATCTCACTCCTATGGGGAATTTAAGAAACAAAACAAAGGAGTAAAGGAAAAAAAAAAACAAAAACAAAAGTGAGAAGGATACAAACCAAGAAACAGACTCTTAACTGTAGAGAACAAAATGCTGGTTATCAGAGTGGAGAGGAGTGGGGGATGGCGGAAATAGGTGTTGGGGATTAAAGAGTACACTGATCATGATGAAAAATAAGTAAGTTAAAAAATTATTTTCTAACTTGAGTGTTTGAACTCACTTCCAAATAACTTGTGTAGCTTTCAGATGTATATAACTAAATGTAAGTAATTTTGATTCACTAACATTTTCATGTAAGTAAGATCATATTTAAATTACAAAACATAATGATAATTTTCAAAGATTCAGTGGTTTTAATGAATAATAAATTGGAAAAACATCAGGAATATGCTTTCATTAAAAATGTGAAAAATTCAATTCTCTTATTTAATAAACAATTCCCTTCTGAAATTCAAAATTTAGAAAGTTTTCAAAAGTTCTTAATAATTGCAAAGTATCTTAGTCACTGAGAAACTTTAGTTCTTGTAGGAGTAACTGTTGTTATAATGCTGCTATATAACAATAAAAAACAACTATTAATTGCGTATGCATCTGAAGTCAGCTGGGATCAGTAAAAGACTCTGATCACCTTGTCCGGATTGAATGTTTAGTGAGCGATCTATACTGGCTTTTCTCAGACCAGTATGGAAGTCCCCCTCAATTTGTATTTCATCCTCCATTAGATTCTCATAGTGTCTTAATCAGCTTTTCGGCAGAAAAACAGAAGAGAGAGAGAGAGAGAGAGAGAGAGAGAGAGTGTGTGTGTGTGTGTGTGTGTGTGTGTGTGTGTAGGCTGAAGAACCAGGAAAGCCTCTGTTCCATTCAAGTCCAAAGGCAGTCCACTACAGATAGAACCAATGTTGCAAATGAAGTTCAAAGACAATCTGGTAGAGAATTCTTCTCCCTTGCATGGAGACAACTGCTGTTTCAGTTCTATTTAGGCCTTTAACTGATTGGATGAAGCCTGTTTGCATTATGGAGAACAATCTTCTTTACTAAAAGTCCACTGATTTAGAGGTTAAGATCATCCCAAAACACTCTCACAGAAAGACTCTAATGTTTGACAAGATATATGGGTACAAGGTGGCCCAACTAGTTAATGTATACAATTAACCAACACACGTGGGAATAGCAGAGGCAGGAAAACACAGAAAAAATGCACAATTTCTTAGAGCATAAGCTCAAAACAGGCATAACACCATTTCTGCAACAATCTATGGGATCAAGTAAGTCACAAGATCAGCCCAAGTTTAAAGAATGGGGAATGAGACACGAACTCTTCAGGGTGATGAATTGCAGAGTCATATGGCAAGATATATGACAGAAAGTGATAAACAATTGAGGTCATTAATGCAATCAGTCTAAACACTTTTAAAATCTTAGGTATGATTTTATTTTAACAAATGCATCTTCATTCCCTGATTTAGTCATTTGCTTAGATGAATAATTCAGAATGCTTTCTTACAAGTAAGTCCAGATAAGATTTGTGATATTTGAACTTAAAAAGCATATACTCTTGCTTGAAAAATGGTTAGCAACCATATTATATAGCATACCAGATTTGCAAGTTCGAATTTTTAACCATTGTAGCAAAAAAAAAAAGAAAAAAAAAAGCCAGATGCTTAGTCATCTATCAGCAATTTTGTGACCTGTAGAATATGCAGTGTGAGCAGAATGAGCATTTATACACTTTATGCTCTGATTTAAAGCTGAATCCCCAATGCTTAATGATTACGCAATTTAAATAATGAGCATTTAAATGTCATGTTTTTGTCCTGAAGTGATGTTTTTTTTTCCTTCCTTCATAGATCATTTTGTAGAAGGAAAGGTATACAAATTTCTACATGAATGATTCCAAGGGAAGTTTAAAACTTTTGAAGATAAAAATAATTTCATCAAAATTTTGGCAAGAATTTTTTAGATTAAGATGAATCTTAGTAATCATTTTATTTTTCAAATATTGGCTAGGCCATGGATAATGTCAACATAAGAGCAAAGAAGAGTTATATATAAGGATATTTTCTGATGGTCTCTGAAAATAAAAAAAAATGTGATTGAAGTAGCTAGAAAAATAGTTACTTATAAACCATGTATTTTTTCATTTTTCTTTTCTCTGCTGGAAATGTTAATCTGACTTGATGTTTTAAGATTTAATTATTCATAAAGTATATTTCTGTCAGCCTTATTTGAAAAAGGCTTTTTTTAAAAAAAATTAATGTTTATTTTTGAGAGCGAGAGAAAGGCAGACTGCAAGTGGGGGAGGGACAGAGAGAGAGGGAGACACAGATTCGAAGCAGGCTCCAGGCTCTGAACTGTCAGCACACAGCCCGATGCAGGGCTCAAACTCATGAACTGTGAGATCATGATCTGAGCCGATGTCAGACGCTCAACCGACTGAGCCACCCAGGTGCTCCCCAAAAGGCTTTATTTTTCTTTTTTAATTTATTTTTTTACAATTTCCTATTTTCAGATTTAAAATTTATTTTTCCTACTGGTAAGAAACATAATTCTTTTCTAAGTTTGAATAAATTATACCCACAAAGAGCTAGATGTAAAGAAAGGTAGTATGTAAATAAATTACACTTGTAAACAGCTGGAGTTCACCAAATATTTGGTATTACAAAGTGGTTTGAAATACTGATTAAGGGGCTAATAATAGTCTCAAAGATAAGTAACTCAAGTCCAGTAGAGCAATTCTCTACTATACACTGATATATTTTTATCATATAATATTATCTTATTTTAATCAGTGTTCATGTTACCATTTTCAGAACAAACTCATACTTCTTTATGTTTCTGAAGTCATGTAAAGAAAAGACCTATTGGTCTCTCGGTTTAATTCATGATACCTGCAAGTATCATGAAAGCAAACAAATGATTTTTGAAACATAACTCAAAGGTGCAAGTAGTTGCAAAGATTTATATACAGGTATGAACTTCTCCCATGACATATCACTTTTCCCCAGTCAACCTCCTCCTAGCAAATTCTAAAGTAGGCAAATAGATCAGAATACATAAGAATCAACTTTAAAATTAATCTTCAAGACCAAGTCAAAGATGCTTTTCTTTAGAGAAAAAGCATCTAGATATCATTTCTTGGTGGGATTTTGCCATCTTTTGAACAAATAGAATACTAATTAATCCATAAGTGTTCCAAATAAATCAGAGGTACCTAATTTTCAGGCAACTATGTATCACTCTGAAATGTCTCAGACCTTTATAATAAAACACTGCAGACTACATAAATCCTATGCACCAGAGACAGAAATATCACAACCCTGCAATATAATTAAGAACTGGATTCCAATAACAAAATATGAATAAAGAAAATAAAAATATATATAACATATAACATATATATATTCAAATGTATTTCTCTAGATTCCGTCTGGTTTTAGTTAGAAAAACCTAGATACCAAAATTGCCTCTGAGATTACTATGTGGTTTTGAAGACCTAAAAAATTTCACGAATTTAAAATTTCCTCCTGCGGAAAACAAGTAGAATACTGAAGGTTAGGGAGAAATTTGGGGAATTTAATGATAACATATGGATTATCTGGCATAAAGTAATTTTTCAATATGTGGTTACTGGTATCTTTCATACTCTCATCTTGATTGGCACAGGAAATAAGCCTGTCTTTTCTAACATTGTATCTCCAGACTCTAGGACAATTCCTGTAACAAATCATATGTAGTATAAATGTTGGTGAATGGGTTAATACATACATCTAGCAAGTACAAACACTGGAAAAGAACAGATGAAAATGTAAAATGCCACGTTTCTCAGTACGGTTCAATTAGTTAGACTAATTTAAAAGAAAGAAGACTAGTTTAAAAGAAATAAGTCATATTGAACAGAAAGGTACTGTCCCATTTATCTTTAATCATTTATCACATTAATGTATTAAGGGTTATTGCAGGTGCATTAATTTATGGGAAATCCACATGGGACATGACATTCCAACAGAAATGGTAACATTCAGATAGAATCATAAAGAAAATACTCTGTAATAACTGAAAATATTTTTAAACTATGATTCTCAGGAACTTAATAACTTATCCTTGCCCAATTTGGAATTAATTTTGTTTATACTTTTAAAAAATGTGATCATTTCTTAAATGGTCACTTCACTAGTTATCACATAACTATCTTCCATATTCTTCTGTTTCTTCTTATATGAATCCTCTATGTCTGTACTAATCACAAAAAATTCCATATTAATGTGTTTATTCCACTCTTTTTACATATTTATCATCATTTCCTTGATATTTTCTACTCACTTTTGTGAAACTCTTTTCTTTTCACTTTGGAAACTCTTAAATAATATGATTTATGGTCATCAACCGGAATATCTAACCAAAACCTCTAGGGTTTTGGTTGTGTGTGTGTGTGTGTGTGTGTGTATGTGTGTGTGTGTGTCTGTTTATAAACCTAGGGCTTTAAATTAAAGAAGCCCTTAAAAAGTTCATGGGAGGATTATTATAATGATGGATTAGAAAGTATGAAGTGACTAAAAAGTTTTGGAAATTATTTTCCCCTAAGTCTGGTTGCAAACATTTGAGAGATAACAAGGAAATAAAAACTACTGTAAAAAATCCAGGGCGGGGGGCGGGGGGGGGGGGCAGGAAGAAAACCAAAAGAGTTAAGCTGAGCATTTGAGGTCATTTTCCCCTAATTTCCAGGGAACACAGAAGACATAATTGAGACACTAGGAAGCTGAGCAGTGATTTCCTCAGGACGCAGGGAGACAAACCTGGTAACCAGAACCTGATAGGGGCAGGGCTGGAAAAGTCACCCGTAATTTAGGTTGGAGACCTTAAATGCAAAGACAAATGGGGATGAGCCAATATAAATTATTCCTCAAAGGGACTGAAGCCCAAAATTTTAGCATTTCACTTCCCAAAATGAAATTGAGAAGAAATGGGGTTGCTAATGCCACTTGCCAACAGGCAGAAGGAACTATCTGTTCTCTCTGAAGGAAATAAGCTCGTGCAGACTTTAAGTTATTCCCACAACTTTTTATATACAATACTACTACTCGATAAAAATGATAACGGAGCACACATAGAAAAGAGTCAGTATGAATTAACCCATTTGATATAAGAGACAGTAAATACCTCCCCCCAAGGAATCTAGATACTAGAGTTCTCAAATCCTAAATTTAAAATAATTACACTTAATATGTTCAAGGACATTACATTTCAGCATAGCTTCAGAAAATAGAAAAAATACAAATGAAAATCAGGAAAGTGAAGTAAGATATGTGAAATTAAGTAGCCAACAAAGGGACTTAACATGAGAAAAAAGTTTAGGAGAGTCATAGTGAACTGGAAAATTCATCAGAAGAAAAGTTTCGAGAATAGAGCATTTAGGGACAAAGTAATAAAAATAATGAAGAGAAGTTTCTATAGATATAAAATGATAAAGTCTACAAAATATGTAATTGGAATTCACAAAAAAGAAAAAAAGACAATGCAGAAGCAATCTTGAAGAGATAAAAGCAGATAATACTTAATACATATGTAATAAAATATAAATTTTATAAAATATACAATAGTATGAAAATATTTTAAATCATATAAAATTATATTTGTATGTTGTATACATTTATTTAATTATATATGTAGATATTTGATAAACAAATAAACTGACACATTCAATGAGCCTTAAGAAAAATAAACAATCTACACATATCATAATAAAACTCCTGAAGTAAAAGTTAAAGAAAGGCCTTAAAAGCATAGTACAAAGCAAATGATTTTCAAAAGTGACAAAATGAATCTGAGGACCCACTTTTCAACAGAAACAATGGTGACATCAGACAATACAATGGTGAATTACAGTGAGGAAAGAAAATTAACTCTGTAAATGTGCTAACAATCAAATTAAAATACAGGTATTGTAGGTACCAATTATGTAGCTTACAAAATTCACTCTAAAAAGATCTATAAAGGAGAAAGTAAAATGAAAAAGATATACCATGCAAATACTACCAATGAAAATCTGTGAAAATATGTTATCAAAGAAAAAGTAGATTTTAAGGCAAAAGCATTATAAGAGATACCACAGTAAAGGGGGGCCTGGGTGGCTCAGTCAGTTAAAGTCCAACTTCCGCTCACTCAAAGCCTGGAGCCTGCTTCAGATTCTGTACCTCCCTCTCTCTCTTTCCCTCCCCTGCTCGCACTCTGTCTCTCTCAAAAATAAAATAAAAGCATTAAAAATTTTTTTAAAGGAGATACCATAGCATAATGAATATAAAGCATTATACATTATGTGTTGAAAGAATTTTACATGTATTGGTCAGGAACCAAGAAGAAAAATCAATAGGATATAAAAGACCTGAGAAACAGAATGTAAAAAATTGACCTAATTTATAGAAAATGGCACCCAACAAGATGTGAATATGCATTATTTCCAAGTGCAAATACGATATTTAACAGATCTGATCATATTCTGGGCCAGAAAACAATCTCAGCATGTTTTAAAATGTAACATATTGACTGTGTTTTCTGACCAAAAAGGAGTTCAGCTACAATCAGTAACAAAAAGCTCTAGGCAAACCACATTATATTTAGAGATTAAGCTGTAAATGGTTCTTAAAAAAAACCATAATTGAAATTAGAAACATTTTGATACAAATAAAATTTTAAATACTATCTTTAAAAGTTGTGGTTGATTTATGCTTAGAGCCAGTCATGATTAACTTTTATGAGAAAAGTTAAACAATGAGGAAACTAGACCAAATATATACAAAAATCATTTCTGTACACTGAACCAAAAGCAGCAAAAAGTGTCACTACTGATAAAAAGGAAACAAAGAGGCCTAATACCACATGATTTTAAGACTTTATTTTAAAGCAATTAAGATCAGAATGTAATTTTGGTATAAAGGTAGACATGTACATCCATGGAGAGAACAGAGAGCCCAAGAATGGGCACAGAGAGGTGGGAATTAATTTTAGACAAATTTGGCAAGCCCATTCATTGTGGAAATGGTACTGCTTTCGACAAATTGTGCTGAAACAACTGTTTGTATGCAAATAAACAAGAGCAAAACTTAGACACATATCAAATTATGCACACAAAATAATAAGATGTAATAGATCAAACACCTAAAGATTTGAGCTAAGACCATCAAACATCTGGAAAAAATATGAAAAGAAAACCTTTGTGACTTTGGATTAGGCAGTGATTAAATAGGGCTCACCAAGCATCAAAGAAAAGATAATAAATTTGTTCAAAATGAAAAAGGCACTCTTCACAAAACCCAGCAACACAGCACTCCTCCCCCACTCACACACAAAAAGGCAAACTAGGAAGCAAGTATTTACAAAATATATAATTCAGTAATGATTCATATTTGTAAAATATAAAGAAGCATTACAACTCAATAATAGGACAAACTATGCAGAATAAATGAGCAGTTTTGAACAGACACCTCACCAATTAAGATACAGGAACAGCAACTAAACACACCAAAATATGCTCAATACCATTGGTCCTGAGGGAAGTTCAAGTTAAAATGACCTTGAGACATTATTATCCATCCAATAGAAGGGCTAAAATTAAAATCAGAGACAAAACCAAATGTTGGAGTGTTGTGCCCGAATCACGAGTCTCCAGAGACCCCCAAGGAGCCGGCACCGATGCAGATACAAAAGGGTCTTTATTACAAGCTCAAGCAGGGGCTCACCTGCCTACCGGTGTCGTGGCAGCAAGATGAAGTGAAGAACAATAGCGAACAGGGTTTTTAAGGAGTAAGGGATGAAGGTGTTACAGTACATGTAGCATCATCACATAAGCACCAATTACAATTGTACAGCACCCATGGTAACTTTTGACCATTCAGTATCTGTGAGGTTTTCATTACTTTTGGTGGGACCCAATCATGACTTTTGAGGATCCTTTGAAAATGACCAATTACGAGGGGAGTTCAAAGGGCCCACGTGGGGTTCAGGCAAGAGGTGAGAAATTGGCTAGTTTGTACAAAGTAACTGTTTGCAGTTCCCAGCCTTGACTCAGACCATAGGAATGTTTTTTGATTAGCTGAACTGAGGGCGGTCCGAGGATGGCTTTAGCCTTGAACAATGTGAGGCTTTTCCTGGAACTGGGACTAGGGCTACATGCAGCCCGAGGTTGCTCTTAAAGGAGGACTTAATTTTAGGCTCTTCAGGAGAAGCCACAGAACCACTGAAATTCTCTGATATTGATCACTGAATGCAAAGCATCAGGACAGTTTAAGAAATAGCTTATCAGTGTCTTAGCAAAAAATTCACTGACTATAAAACTCAGCAAGTCACATGTTATGTATTTACTGAAAAGATATGAAAATCTATGCTCATGCAAAGGTTTATACTCTAATATTCATGGTAGATTTATTAATCATATCCAAAATAGAAATGTGAATCATAAAAACCCATGGTACACATTCATATATTACTCATTGTTAAAAAGAATATACTACTTACTTATGCACTTGAAAAGTATACCCCAATTATTTAATTTCAGCAACCTTACAAAACAAAAAGACTATATAACACATGAGGAAGATTCTATATATGTCAAATACTCAAAAAACAAATCTATAGCATTAGAAAAAAGATAAATGGTTGTCAGAACTGAGGAAATATAAAGAGAGAGTGACTAAAAAAGGCATGAGGAAACTTTTTTGGCAAGTGGAAATATTCTAATCTTGGTTATGGTGGTGTGGTGACATGACTATATACATTTTCAGTATACTTATAATTGATTATTTTATTGCATATAAATTATTTCTTAATAAAATTTATTTTAAAAGTATAAAAACAAACAATAACTTCTTCACATGTAGAGTTTGCACAGAAGAAAATCCATCACCATGGATGGAAAGAAGGCTCCAAGTCTATGAGCTAAGTTTCCATCTCAATGAACAAGAACAGCAAACACATATTTAACTAGAATGAAAAAAGACAAAGTAAAGAGCGGATATAAGTGAAAGAGAAACCAATACATAATTGAGAAAATAAAAAAACCAAAAGTTGTTTCTCTGAAAAAGATTTAGAGAAACTGATGAATATCCTAGTCAGACTGATCAAAAACAGAAGTGAGAGGATATAATAACTGCTGTCAGGAATGAAAAGGACACTCGCTACTCACCTGCAGATATAATAAATTCAGAATGTACTTTTGAAAACCATTCCAGTAATTTGAAGCTTAACCGCAATATACAAATCCCTGGAGAACCACATCATGTAATACAGATATGAAATGCAATAAACATCTAAATACTGTAAGAAATTCTATCTGTAATTTAAAAATGTCTAATAAGAGATGTCAGTTTCATAGTTTTCAAGAGTTCTTCCCAACATTTGAGGGAATATATTACATAAACTCAATACAAAAGATGTAAGAATCCATAATAACCTCAGTAGCAGAATATGAAATTGACATTATTAAAAGGAAAATTACGAGTGAATACAGCTTTTTAATCGATGCAAAAGTTTAAAAAAAAAATATTTGGAGAGGGGACCTGGGTGACTCAGTGGGTTAAGTGTCAAATTCCTGACTGCAGCTCAGGTCATGCTCTAATCGTGAGAGTTTGAGTCCCCGACAGTGTAGAGCTCTGCACTCATAGCATAGGGCCTACTTGGGATTCTCTTTCTCCCTCTGACACTCTGCCCAACCCTGCTCACACACCCTCTCTCTTGCTTGCTCTCTTTCTCTCTCTCTCTCTCTCTCTCAAAATATATAAATAAAACATTAAAACATATAAAACAATAAAAAATATTTGGAGAAACAGCTAAGCAAATGTAAAACTATAATTTTTAAAATCTAAATTATATATTCCAAGATGCTTGATTAGTGTAACATTTAAAACTCTATTTACTGTTTCACATCTTTAAAGTAGGACAAAAATACATAATTTTTTCAATAGATTTAGTAAAAGTGACAAAATTTATATATTTAACAAAAAAATTTAGAAAACTAAAAACAGAATTTAAGTAGTCTTTGCCTAATAAATTTAATGAATAAATATTGAAAATTCATCCACACTTTGATATTCTGAATGTGACAAAGATGCTTGCCATTGTTGTTTCTATTAACAATTATACAGGAGGCAAAATCAGTAAAATAGTTACATATTGGGGAATTAAGTAAACAAAAATATAAATTATAAGAAGAAAAATTAGAATACCCTCATATGAAGATGATGTAATTGCATATAGAGACCAAAATAACATGTAAACTGTTACAATTAATAAATGTTTGAGGTCAACAAGAAAAATAAAAAATATATAAGCACTATTTAGTATATCAAAAAAAGTTTTTAATGGGGATTTAAAAAATATTATCTTTCCTAAGCTTGAAATCTAACACTGAGCCCATCAGGTTTCAGTTCTGCAATGTAAGAAAGGAGTTTGGAAGTTGCCACTCTTTCTAACAGCAAGAAAAAATCTGAAAAGTCTGAACAATCAACAACTTTTGAATTTGTCAGATGGTGGGGGGGTGGGGGGCACCAACACAAGGCAAACCACTGGCCCCCACGACCGGAGAGACCAACGGAACCCGGAATCAGGACTTACCAGAGCAGAGACTCAGGCGTGGAAACTGCTTCAGGAACCCAGGCCGGGGTCAGAAAACCTGAACTGTAATTGATGAATTGCTGAAGGCTCAAGTTTGGACAAGTTTGACAGTTCTAAACTCCAGGAGGATCTGGTCAAAAACCTGCAAATTGTTAAGATTCGCCCTCTGCAGCTCCACCAGGTTTCCAAAGTAAACAGGGGAGAAAAAACAAAATCCCTAAGACTTCTGGGAGGAGGTTGAGGAAAGTTACTCTTGTTAAATACAGGAGCCCACCTGTTCTTAATAAGGCCTGCCTTCAGGGGAAAGTAATTAACCAATCTCTGACCTGCTGGGGTACTGCATAGACTAACTGCCTTGGGGGAAGGGAAAAACCCCAACTCCAGCCAACACGAGCAACAACAACAATAACAATAACAACACATAGAAACACTTGTTCACAGTCCAGAAACACAGGCTCACTAAAACACTGAGACCGAACTGCAGAACTGTAGAATGGTTCTTCACCAACCACACCTAGCGCGTTGTTACTAAAGACATATTAAAAGAATTTCCTTGGGGCGCCTGGTGGCTCAGTCGGTTAAACCTCCAACTTCAGCTCAGATCATGATCTCAGGTTTGTGGGTTTGAGCCCCACGTCGGGCTCTGTGCTGACAGCATAGAGCCTGGAGCCTGTCTTCAGATTCTGTGTCTCCCTCTCTCTCTGGCCCTCCCCTGCTCATGCTGTCTCTACCTCTCTCTCAAACAAACAAACAAACAAAAAAGCATTTAAAAATAAATAAAAGCTTTTCCTTTTATCCAGTACATCATATTGACACATAGTAAAAGGAAAACAAACAAACAAAAATTTGAAGAGATAGAGCAAGCATCAGAACCAAATATGGCAGAAATGTTAGAATTTATACGACTAGAAATGTAAAACTGTGATTAATATGCTAAGGGTTCTAATGTATAAAGTAGACTGCAGGAAATAACAGAAGGCAGTGTAAACAAAGATACAGAATAGAAATCCTCAGAAAGAACCAAAAAGAAATGCTAGAGATTTAAAAAAATCCGTGTAACAGAAATGGATATTTTTTATGAGTTTATTCGTAGACAGGATACAGCTGAGGAAAGCATCTCTGAGCTAGAGGAAATGCCTTGAAAACTGAAAAACAAAGGGGACGAAGATTAAGAAAAACAGACGAGAATATCCAAGCGCTGTGGGAAAACAAGTATAACGTACATGTAAAGAGAATACCAGAAGGGAAAGAGAAAAAAGAACAGAGGAAATATTTGAAACAATGATGATGATCAATTTCTCCCAAATCAATGTCAGTTACCAAACCACAAATCCAAGAAACTAGGAGAACATCAATGGGAAAACAAACATACAAAAACCACAAAATACCATGCACATTATACCCAGGCCTATCATTTTCAAACTACAGAAAATCAAAGAAAAAAAAATCCTGAAAGAGGCTGAGATGGGGAGGGGCGGGGTGAAAAACATCCTACCTACAGAGGAACCAAGATAAAAATTACATCCAACTTCTCAGAAACCATGTGAGCAAGGAGAGCATGCTTGTAAATAGTAAATAGTAAAATAGCAAATAGTAAATATTTATAGAGTGTTGAGAAAAAAAATACCAACTTAGAATTCTGTACCATGGAAATTATCCTTCAAAAGTGAAGAATAAAGATTTCTTCAGAAAAATTAAAATTGATGGAATTTTTAAAAAATTTACATCCAAACTATTTAGCAAATAGTGCAGTAATGATTTCAGGAGTAGAATCCAGTGATTCATCCCCAATATATAACACCCAGTTCTCATCCCAACCAGGGTCTTCCTTAATGTCGTGGGCCCATTTAGCCCACCCCCACCCAAAACCCCTCCAGCAACCCTTAGTTTGTTCTCTATATTTAAGAGTCTCTTATGTTTTGTCCCCCTCCCTGTTTTTATATTATTTTTGCTTCCCTTCCCTTATGTTCATCTGCTTTGTATCTTAAATTCCATATATGAGTAAAGTCATATGATACTTGTCTTTCTCTAATTTCACATAGCATAATACACTCTAGTTCCATCCATGTTATTGCAAATAGCAAGATTTCATTCTTTTGATTGCCAAGTAATACTACATTGTATATACATACCACATCTTCTTTATCCATTCATCAGTCAACGAATATTTGGGCTCTTTACATACTTTGGCTATTGTCAATAGTACTGCTATACACTGGGGTGCGTGTACCCCTTTGAAAAAGCACACCTGTATCCTTTGGATAAATACCTAGTAGTGCAATTGCCAGGTCACAGGGTAGCTCTATTTTTAATATTTTGAGGAACCTCCATACTGTTTCCCAGATTTTGCACCAATTTGCATTCCCACTAGCTGTGCAAAAAGATTCCAACAGAGGGAAAATTTGCCATTTTCTTGCCTTACAAGAAATAGTAAAAGAACTTCTGCAGAGAGAAGGAAAATAATATTGGTCAGTAATTTGGCTCTACATCAAGTGAGGAAGAGCATCAAAGAAGGAATAAGTGAAGATAAAATGAAATCCTTTAGTTTTTTTATTTTTTTTAATGTTTATTTTTGAGAGAGAGAGAGAGAAAGAAGAAGCATACATACACACACAAGTGAGGGAGAAGTAGAGAGAGGGAGACAGAGGATCTGAAGCAGGCTCCACGCTGACAGCAGAGAGTCTAATATGGGGCTCGAACCCACGGAACCGTGAGATCATGATCTGAGCTGAAGTGAGACACTTAACTGACTCTGAGCTGAAGTGAGACACTTAACTGACTCAGCCACCCAGGCACCCTAGTTTCGTTACTCTTAATTGACCTAACGGATTTGTTCAAAATAGTACCAATAATATATTTGATTATGTATTTTATTTACATATCTACATAGGAATGGCTATGTATGCTTATATATGTCAGGCAAATGACAGCAATGACACAAAGGACAGGAGGCAGGAATTAGGATGACTTTGCTGTTATAACAGCCTCACACTACCCATGAAATGGCATAGTACTGTTTGAAAGTGGACTCGGGGGTGCCTGGGTGGCTTAGTCGGTTAAGCGTCTGACTTTCGCTTAGGTCATGATCTCGCGGTTCGTGGGTTCGAGCCCCGCTTCGGGCTCTGTGCTGACTGCCAGCTCAGAGCCTGGAGCCTGTTTCGGAGTCTGTGACTCCTTTTCTCTCTCTCTCTGACCCTCCCCTGCTCACGCTGTCTCTCTCTCTCTCTCCTAGAAATAAAAAAAAAAAAAAAAAAAAAAAAAAAAAAAAAAAAAAAGAAAGTGGACTTGGATGAGCTGTAAATATATATTGCAAACTCCAGGGCAACTACCTTAGAAAGTAAAACAGAATTATGTATGCTAACAAAAAAGAGAAAATAAAATAATATAAAATGGTAAATTAAAACCAAAAAGGCAGAAAATGTGTGGAAGAGAGAAATGGGAAAAATTATAAAGGCAACAATAGAAAAAAGGAATGAATATGATAAATGCAATCCAACTATGCTCTTCGAATGTTGATGGTCTAAATGCACCAATTAAAAGACAGACTGCCAGAGTGGACTAAGAGACAAGACTCAGGGGCACCTGGGTGGCTCAGGAGGTTGGGCTTTGGACTCTAGATTTCGGCTTAGGTCATGATCCCAGGGTCATGAGATGGAGCCCTATGATAGGCTCTGCACTGAGTGTGGATTCTCTGCTTAAGATTCTCTGTCTCTGTCTCTGTCTTTCTCTCCACCACTACCCCCCGCCCATCTCCCTTGCTCATGCTCTCTCTCCCTCAGTGGAAAAACTGCTGGTCAAGATGTAAAATTGTAAACTCAATTGTTGACCATGTTGGTAATTTCTTAAAAGGTAAAAATATGCATGCCATATGACTTAGCCATTCCATTTCTAGGTATAAAACCAAGAATAAAAGCCTATACAATGTTTGCTTTATTTGTTTATTTTTTACTCCAAACTAGAAAAAAAAACAAAAAAAACAAAAAACAACCTTGGGGAGCCTGGGTGGCTCACTCGGTTCAGCATCCAACTTTGGCTCAGGTCATGATCTCACGGTTTGTGGGTTCGAGCCCTGCATTGCGCTCTGTGCTGACTGCTGGCTCAGAGCCTGGAGCCTGTTTCAGATTCTGTGTCTCCCTCTCTCTTTGACCCTCCTCTGCTCATGCTGTCTCTCCCTATGTCTCTCTCAGAAATAAATAGAAAACATTTTAAATAGTTGAAAAAAAATCCCTCCAAAGCTTAGCAAAATGAAGGAATAAGCAAATTGTGGTATGTTCATATAATTCTATTCAATAAAACAAATTAAAGTGTTTAATAATATTTATTTTTTTTTCATGATGAGACACAATATACTGATACTCTGGGTACATAAAATATAGACCCTTTGTTATTTTGGCCTGCAGAAGTGAGAAGACTGCCAGGAGGGTACATGGGTGGTACCAGGGACTGGGTAACAACAAGCTAGAGCTGCAGGGGGCAGGTTATGTTTGGCAAGCAGGGTGGGGTTACACTGGGTGCCAGCGCTCTGTGTGGATTGGCTCATCTGAATAAATTCTCCAGTTCTGGGACAGAGGGGCTATCTCCCATCTTATCTGGTCTCTGACCCCTCTGGTGAGTTCAGCAGGTGCTTCTGACCCCTGAATGTGAGCACTTGATAAGGGAAAGGGTTGGAATATGGATTTCTAGGTGCAGGAAAGGGACTCACCAGCCTCCAGCAAGGACCCTAAACCTGGGTCAAGACAGCATTTAAAATAATAAGTATATTACATTGATCCATGAAATAATATGGATGAATCTCAAACTAGTTGTGCTGAGTAAAAGAAGCCAGATATTTAAAACTACAAAATGTAGAGAGAGGGCAAGATGGCGGAGAACTAAGGAGCTCCGTACTTGCACTCGCGCACATACATCACACAGAAAAGATCTGAAGCCATCGGAAACCTTATGAAACCTGAGAGATTGGGAGACAAAGGACACAGAATCCACTGAGAGAGGCTTCTAACG